>NW_025113137.1:29924-190373 GCF_010416935.1 Polistes fuscatus
TACTTGTGTTGAAAATAAACTAGGAAAATAAAATAGTTACAATAAATTATAATGATAATATAATAATAATATGTTATCACTGTGATAGGTAATCTGTAATTAATTATAATAATATGGAGAATTTATCATGAAAGAATGGAAACGTATTGTGCAATATGAATTTTTGTTGATTGTTTTGAAGTTATACTTTTTTTCAATACTAAATAACGAGCGTAGCCTGACGAGGATTTCCTTCAGAATTCGTAAGACACTCAACGTAATTACAATTTATGTACCATTTCTAAGATTATTGATGTGACGTCCCAGATGGGGTTGTAAAGGGGAAGAACAAATTTTAATCTTCCTTTTTCCCGGTCAATCGTTTTCAGAATTTACTCGGTTAGGAAGAGTGCCTTGTTTTGAGCAATTCGTTGAGCCGGACTTTACTCGGGATCTGGGCAAGAGGAGCCTCAATCCCAAAATAAGTAGAATCTTTTACTACCTTGGTGCCGCTGTTGTTGATAGATGTTGAAGATGGTTGATAGATTTTGAGGGATCAGAGAGATGTTGTTTCTGTCAGCAATTTGGATTGGCTTCCCTGATAACAATTGAGGATTTCGGCCTACAGGAATTTAATTTCAAATCACACACACGATATTTGGTAAAACAAATATATTCTAAATAACAGTTGATATTCAAATTATACACGGAGTTTACACAAGTTATGTTCACAATGTTAGAAAGAAAACGACGTGTCACAGAGCAAATGTTAACTGAACGCAGTATTATAAAGATGCAAGAACGTACTCTTATATAATATTTGTACAATTAAGCAAAATTGTGAATTGAGTAAATTATTAACTATTAGTTAATAATTTACAATAACTAGTGAAGAAGTATGTCTTCCAAGTTGACTGAATAACAATAAAGAGTATCTTGAAAAAGACTGCTCTTTTGTCAAGCTTCGTTAACGTATGAAGAAGACTATCTTGAAAAAGACTTGTCTTAAACAAGAAGTTGTTGTATTGGAAGAGAGTCTTTCAAGCAAAAATGAATAAGTACAAAATATTTAAGAAGCGATAATTAAGATTTATATGTTAAGAGTAGACTTTATGTGTTATAAGTATAAAGGTTGCCGGTAGACTGACTGAGAGGAGTCTCTAAGCTCCCCACGTCGAGTCCCGTACGGCCGAGTGAGAGGTACCCCCACTTGCGCTAGGTGCTTCCTCCACTACCAACTTCTTTTCTGCGAAATGCCAACCTTGGAGAAGAATGTGCTGACGATTACTATTCTCGGAAGCGAGGAAATATTAATTACTATCAAGCGCGAATTCTCCGAAGAGATAAAGGTGTCATGTTACGTTGACACGATTAAGGTTACAATCAAGCGTGAATTCTCCGAAGAGATAAAGGTGTCATATTACGTTGACAAGATAGGTTACAATCAAGCGTGAATTCTCCGAACTGCTCGTGCGCCTTATACTTGAGCTAAAAGGTTTCCTTTCATTGCACGTGTGCCTTTATTACGACTGTGGAAATTTTACGTGCAAGCTAACATTATTACTTTATATAAATGTTATTAATTATTTGTTTTATTAATTATTAATAATTGTCAAAGTTTATTCTCAATTAAAGGAAAATAAAATATATAATAAATTTATTTGCAGCAATCATTTAAATAAAGATAAATGCTAATAGTAATTGTTATATTAACCAAATGTTAAATAAAGTGTCGGTAATGTAGAGCACGAAGTCGGTATTACCGACTTCCACTTATCAAAAGACCCGTTTACCGACTTCAGTTGTCGGTAAGGGAGGTTTCTCTATGAACGACAATTGATATATGTTTTACTATTATAGTATGCAGTCAAAATGATAATTATCGATGGTCATTCATAAGAGTGCTTAATACAAATAGAATTTAAAGTGAATATAATGTAAGGTGAATTATTTTACGGTTATTTGTTATACAATGGTAAATTATTTTAGTAATCGTATCGTAACTATGCGCAAACGCAAATAAAAATATATAAGTGCCAAAATTTTAAAAATTTTCGTATATATGGCAGGAGGACAAATCACAATTATTGGATAGTACGTTTTGGTATATCAAATCGTCACTAGGACGTGACATAGATTCTTAGCGTATATTCGAAATACGCGGCTCAATCATTTCGAAAATATTAAAAATAAGGAAATTTTCTCATCGTCCCTCCCCACTATTTGGACCGTTGCTAAGCACGCCCTGCAGGGCCTATTAAAAAAAGCACTCGTCCCATTTTTCCACTAGACGCCTACGACGACACGTCTTAGATAAGCAGCAAAGAATTTACAAAGAATGCGACGAACAAAGCGATTTAAGCTGAAGCTAAATAAGAAAAGTATAAGTATTCCTTATACTTCCATAAACGAGGTGAACCTTTTTGTTGAATCCGTATACAAACGAAGCGAGCAAGAGGTGAGATACGTGTTTAATCTTTTGTTTAAAAAGCAATTCTTTATTATATTTATTTAACAACCAGAGCTTTTATGCTACAAGGCTTTTTCCTGACGAGATAATATAATATTATACTTTGTATTGATTTAACCAAGTGTTTTTCTTTTTTCTTATTTGTTGTTTAATTTTATTAATTTTTTTAATAATTGTATTTTATTTAAATTGTATTTAATATCTTTATTTTGTTAAAGATTTTATTGAAGTTATATTTTATGTTATTTACAAATGTAGAGTATATATTGGCATTCGGGAAAATTGTAGTTATTTCATATTGAATACAATGAAGATGGAGAAGTAAATGTTATGTGGCTTAAGTTTCCAGATTCACTAAAGACTTGCCAGAAAATCGTACAAAAAGTTGCTGGACACATTGCGATTTAAATTAATAAAACAATAGTGCCGATCGGACGTAGATCTTCAACTATTATCCTTAGCAACAATACAAAAATTAAAATTAAGGATTCACATTTATCTATAGTTTAAATTTTATTATTTATTATTAATTATTAAAATTTATTTATTTATTTTATTTATTTTAATTTTGAAGTTATTATTAAACTATAATCTCTTGCAGCTTTTTATTGACCAGGATCAGTATACATTTAAATTTCGGTTTTAGTTTTCAATATGCCAAAAACTAATTCAGAGAAATGTAGAGATTATCGTCTTGGTAGGAAAAGGAATAAGAAAAATAAGGAAAATAATGAGAAAAATAAGGAAAACATAATGCACGCTAATGTCAAACGTTGTATTGATCTTAATTGCGAAGAAAAATTATTCTAAAAGGTTATGAATTGCCTGCGAATGAAATTTTATGTAATCCGTTAACTTTTAATTTACTTTGCGAACCATCGGCTAAGTCTGTGATTACCGGTACAAATTTAAATAATTTAAATGACCCAGTAATAACTAATAGTATTGGTAATTATTTATTTTTTTGTTTGGTCTTTATGTTTTGAAGTTATTAGAAGTTATTTACATTGATTTTATTTGACATTTATTTTACATTTATTTCTTCAAGAAAACCAATTGTCTGCGAATGGAACTTTATGTGCACCATCGACTTCGAATTTACTAGTGACTTCTGACCCATCGGCTCATCCTATTATTACCGGTACAAATTTATACAATTTAAAATTCACAGCAATAACTAATAGCACTGCTAATTATTATTTTTGAACTTATACTTCTTTTGGTACGTTTGGGAATTTGGTTTTTATTTTTTACTTTTACTTCTTCAAGATGCATCGTTGTCTACTGCAAAAGATGACTATCACAATTATATTACTGTGCAAGCTGATGTGCATATGGAAAATTCTTCTATGCCGTGTAATAATCGTATAACATCAAAAAACATTACATTAACAAACATGGAGCAAAGTTCCTGATCTCAAGAACGAAATAATCAATATTTAGCTGATGCTTCGATTATACATCTATTGTCTAATCAAGACATTTTACCGGATGAAGAACGCAATTCGTTAAACCAAGACACAATCATGGATCAGGAATTAACTGAATCAGATGTACCCTCTATTTATTCTAACTGTTCAGACCAGTTAGTAATTAATCATTTCACTGGCGAGCAAATTGATATGGATTTTGATCCTTCTTTACCATATAGCAATTATCATCAATTTAAACGAGTTCATAAGGAATTTATAATAAATTTCTTGGGCAATTCATTTGAACATCCATGCTTAGTATGTGACAGATTGTGGTTTAAAAAGGATTTAAAAGAGCCATCTAATGAACATAAGAATATTCTAATGCAATTTATACCTAATTTACCTATAGAAAATACTGAGCTTTGTAATACATGCGTACAAGCTTTAAAAAAGAAGAATATTCCTCTAATATCAACATATAACGGCTTCAAATATCCAGATGTACCTTAGCATTTACCACTTTTATATTTAGTTTTTGAAAGATTAATTTCGCCACGTATTTCTTTTATGAAGTTTAGACGTCTGAGATATGTGAATGGTATATACGCCAGTTATGGTCAATTAATTAACCTACCTTTTTCAGTTGATACAATGGTCAAACTTCTTCAAAGAAATATCGATGACGATTATTGTATAAATGTACATATTAAAAGTAAGAAAATTGACCGATCTATTTACTTACATGGCATTGTTAACAAGCGTACAATTAAAACTTGGCTACAATTTTTAATATTTTCTCTATTGTATAGAATGTACGATATTAAAATTGACGATTTATGTTGTAATGGTAATCAAATTCACGACAAAGTTTGAAAAAATGATGTCAGCGAACACATTCCTGTAGAAGAGAGTCTTACGGCGCACCAACCGACATTAATGTGGGATTAAGAATTATATTTACGTATTGCACCTGGCGAAGAAAATACCTAAAAGTTTATTATTTGATAAATTTTTTTATTTCTTATTTCTTATTTAAATTTTTTATTTCTTATTTTATTTCTTATTTTAATTAAACCCTTTTTCATCTTCATGTATAAATAAAAAGATTATACTTATTTTTTTTGCAGTTATTTTTAAAGTTGTTGATGCTATATTTATTTTGGTACGCCAATGAAGTATAACTTCTGACATGCGTACATAAGTACACACGCCAGTTTTTTTATATAAAAAAACTTAGAAATCAAACGTCATCGGAAGCCTTAGGAAAGATTTTTTTTATACAATACGGCATTGACAATGCAGCCTAATCTATAGTAAACGCATTTAAATTGCATAACTAAATCCCATAATTAGCAATTTAAATTAGACTTATTCGATAGGCTATATAAACAGCGATTTGAATGAATAGCTTTATTTGCTATACTAATTAGTGGTTGATTGTGTTGCTCGTGCTGATACATTTTGCAAATATGAATTTAGAAGGCTTGGACAATAGTGCAGTCATCTCTGGAATATCGGGAAAATTTCCAAAGAGTATCAATATCAATGATTTAAAGGAAAATCTATTAAATGGAGAAGATTGCGTATCTGCGGATAATACAAGATTTAAATTAAGTAAGAATATGTTTAATTTTTTTTATACAGAAATAAAATGTTATAATGTGCGTAATTTTTGATTCATTAAGTTATTAATTTTTAGGTCATTCGTGTAAAGTATCATCGCGTTTAGGACTCATTTCTAATTTAACGAAATTCGATAACTTTTTTTTAGAATTAGAGCAATTCAAGCAAAATTTATGGCGCCAGAAATAAAAATTGCATTGGAAGTTACGTTTGAAGCGATCATTGATGCTGGAATAAATCCTGTAGAGTTACGGAACAAGAAAACCAATTTTTACGGAGTATTGAGTTTATATGAGTCAGATAGTAATGTAATGAAAGATAAAACTCAAGTAAGTAAATAGAATGATCTAATGGATTTTATTTAAAGGTAAAATCATTCTATTTGCAATTGTTTTTATTTTCATTATAGGAGAATCGATAGAGTCTACTGGGGTATTGTCGTGGTTTGCTAGCAAACTGGATCTCGTTTTGTATGGGTTTAACTGGCTCAAGCTGCACTATCGATTCAACCAGCACATCAAGCTCATTAGCAATTCAAAAATCGTACGATGCTATAAAAGCTGGAGATTGCGATTACGCTATTGTTAGTGGGGGAATCTTAAGCTTACTTCCCCAAACATCTTACCAACTGTATAATTTAGGTAAAATAAGAGTATACTAGGTATAATTATTCCAATTCTTGCATGTAAAGACAAAAAGGCAGTTTTTTTATATTTTTTTTTCAATGATAATTAAATTCTTAGAACATCAAGTTAAATATTTTCGTAATTTAAAATAATTTTCTGTTTTATGCATTATTATTAGGTTTATTGTCAACAGACGTGGTAAATAGATCTTTTGATAAGAAAGCGTCTGGATTCACGAGAAGCAACTCGATAGGAACAATTTTCTTCAAAGAGCTGAAAATGCAAAGCGAGTTTATGCCGAGGTCGTTAATCTTTCTGTTAAGTACACTGCAGCAATTCCAAGAAACACGTGTCTTTTTCCCACAGCCGAATTTCAGGCTCAAATAATGAAACAGACATTGAAACACTGCGGTCTAAAACCAAGCGACGTAACTTACATCGAGGCCGATAGTACAGCAATCAAATCAATGGATCTTAAAGAATTAAAGGCAATAGATCTTGTTTATGGTCAAGATCGAAGTCTCTCTAATCCTCTTTTAATAGGATCTGTTAAGTCAAACATTGGTAACGCTTATAATAATAATGCAATAAATTCGATAATCAAGGTAAATTTAATGAAAAGACAAAATTAAATATAAAACAACGCAAATTTGGTTTAATATTTAACATTTGTTTATTTTTTATTTCTAGGTACTAATTGCTATGGAGACTGAAGTTATATCTCCGAATCTTCATTATTCTGAGCCTCCAGAAGAGGCCCAATTCCTTCAGGATGGACGCGTAAAAGTAATTACAGAACCAACACCTTGGATGGGTTGTTACGCTGCTGTAACACAGCCGCTTTAAAAGATTTCTTCTCTCACATATCCTAAAATGTCATTCAAAAAAGAAGCAAAGGAGAAAACTTTCACCATATAATATGCCACGACTTTTTGTAGCTTCTTGTCGAACTCAGGAAATGATATTGTCGATCTTTGATATTGTAAGATATTTATTTTACGACCGAACTGATTAAGCAAAATAATCGTGAATTATATTCTATTTGTGTTTGGTTAAATTCGAACAGAGGAGATGATGAATTGGCTCAATTAATTACTGATATTACTGAGAAACCATTTTCCAATTCTCTGTATTCTGGGTATACAGTAATTCCAGATTTTGAAGCAGCTGATTCCAAATATTCAATAGAAATGGTTCAAGCTAATTTGTCAGTTCATTCTCGAGAGATCTGGTTCGTTTTTTCGGGGATGGGATCACAATGGACCGGAATGGGTACTACAAATTTTATATTTAAATAATTAAAAAAATGTTACATCTCTCTCTCTCTCTCTCTCTCTCTCTCTCTCTCGTATATATTAAATGTAAGATTCTCTTTTAGGTGAATCACTAATGAAAATACCAATCTTTGCCGAAGCAATAAAAAAATGTGATGTAGTTTTAAGACCTCGAGGTTACAATATTGAGCATATTATATATTGAGCATATATATAAATCCAACAATATACGATAATATTATAAATTGCTTTCTGGGAATAGCAGCAATACAAGTAATAATATTTCTAATGTTTCCCCTTCAGCAGTGTATATTTTTTCTTTTTTTTAAATGAATAATTTCGGATAATTGTTCGTAGATTTGTCTGGTAGATACTCTATATGCTGTTGGCGTGAAACCGAATTACATGATCGGGCATTCTGTTGGTGAGCTGGGTTGTTCTTACGCAGATGGTTGCTTTACTGCTGAGGAAATGATTTTAAGCGCTCTTTCTCGTGGTTTGGCTTCAGTAGAAAGTGATTTGATACACGGAACGATGGCCGCAGTAGGTCTCGGTTACAAACAGTTGCGGCATTTCTGTCCTGAAGACATTGATATTGCTTGTCATAATGGACCCGACAGTTCTACCATAAGTGGACCTACCGAGTCCATAAAAGCTTTTGTAAAAGAATTACAGGTAATGCTTAGGAGATATTTTTTGATAACATTAAAAATAAAAATTTTGAAACTATACCTTTTTTTTTTACAGTAAAGGTATATTTGCTAAAACCGTGCCGACTAGTAATATTGCTTTTCATAGTCGGTACATTTCTCCAGC
This sequence comes from Polistes fuscatus, assembly GCF_010416935.1. Taxonomy (NCBI): domain Eukaryota; kingdom Metazoa; phylum Arthropoda; class Insecta; order Hymenoptera; family Vespidae; genus Polistes; species Polistes fuscatus. The sequence continues at coordinate 38,128 of NW_025113137.1, forward strand.
TGGTCCAAAGTTGTTAGAATATTTAAAAAAAGTCATCTCTCAACAAAAAAATCGCAGTAACCGTTGGCTATGCACGTCTATTCCAAAAAATAGTGGCATTTAACGAAAGCTCACCTTTCTTCACCAGAATATCATACGAATAATCTCTTTCTCCTGTCTTATTCGAAGAAATATTAACAATGTTACCAAAAAACGCTATAACGATTGAAATTTCTCCCCATGGACTTTTACAGGTTTATTTGTTTTAATTAATATTTGAATACAGTTTTTTTAAATGCAATAACCTAATACTTGTCATTTATTAGGCAATTCTAAGAAAATCATTGGATATTGGTTGCATTAATTTATCATTAACAAAACGAGGCCATAAGGACAATGCAACTTTTATTTTATCCACATTAGGAAAGCTATATAATCTGGAATTTCAAATTACGTCAGGAAAGTTCTATCCGAGGGTGCTTTATCCTGTTTCTAGAGAAACTCTATCAATTTCTCCTCTTGTTCGATGGGAACACAGTTCTGATTATTATGTACAAAATAGACTTTTTTCAAATGGATGCTATAAACTATTATTGTGTATGTTTACAGGCACGTGGAAAGTGGTAAATTTTGGGAAACTCAACAAATAGAAAAACTGGTAGATTTGGAATCAGATAAATACAAGTTTTTACGAAATTTTTATATAAACGGCAAAGTTATGAATATGTACTCGAATTTAATTTAATACCAAATAAGACTAATAACTTTTTTATACTCGTGAACATTATTATTACAATAAATTACTAGAAGTATCTAGAAATGTCAAAATTCATTTAATTATTATGATATAAAGGTATAAATAGCAATCCTCTAAATATAATATTTTAAAACAATATTTGAAATAATGTAAATTTTCAGGTTCAGGAAAATTTAAAGTAAAAACTAAAGATGAAATTATGATAGTTTCTGGAACTATTCGCTTAGCAGAAACACAGAAGGAAGATATTCCAGAAATCATTTTACTAAAAGAAAAAACGAAAATTTTAGACGAAGAAAATATTTACTCTAATCTACTTTTACATGGTTACCAGTATGAAGAATCTTACAATATTATTAGCGGACTTTCTACATCGCGTTCCAATGGAACGCTTAAATGGAGCAGAGACTGGAGGTTATTACTAGAAGGATTAGTTCCAGTCCATATTATCAGCAGTAGGAATAAAAATATGTTGGTACCGAGTAGGATACAGAAACTCGTCATCGACATGGAACAATTAACAGAAAAAATGAAAGAAAACTATGGTAAGAATTTGAAACCCAATATTAACTTACTCGTGATTATTATGATACAATATAGACCAAAAGTTCTAAAACTCTTCAAATTCTTTACCACGTAAATAAAAACTGAAATAAATGTGTAGAATCTTAAGAGCATTTTTGGACTAAAAATAAATAAATTTTAATTTTCTTTATTTACAATCAAAGAATAAAAAAATAAAATTAATAATATTTATTAAATTATGTTTTCATAATGCATTATTTATGAATGTTCCTTAACAATAATAATCTGCAACAATTTTTTAACGTATAATTACTAACATTTAAAATTAGGAAATGTTACAATAGACAATTTGTTAAAACAAAAATGACTAGTAGGCAAGAAGTTAATACGTAAATTTTTTTTCAAACGACATAAAAATAGTTTTTACACCAAATATGCTCGTACATCAAACTTGTTATATTACTAAAAAACATTTTTCTGATCACTTATTTAAATATCGTGTTTATAAATGTTTCGACAAAAAATAATGTAATGTATCATAGTTTAACAAACTATATGAACTATACTGATTTTTTTTCGTAGCTTTACCGATGAAGTTTGAAAAACGAGCAAACGTAATTGCTTGCCCCGGAATGCAATGAGTGGAATCCAATTTAAATAAATAATATTAAAAACAGGAATTGGAAAATTGTCGCGGATGAACTTCGGTTTATCCAGAATATAAATAAAACAAAGATGGATATCGACGACGTGTTAAACGCAGTACTAGGATTAATTTCCAAAAATATTAGCATGAACAGTGAAGAAAAGATATTGTTAACGAATGAGTCAAAAAAGAAAAATGAGAATATTTTGGATTTTCTCGAGAATATCATAAAAAGGACGAGGAAAAATTTCAATATAAAATTAATTGCTAGAGAGTTGCTCTATAAGACAATTCATGAAAATTATATTTTAACGATTATAAATAAGGCGCATTATACCGATGTAAGAAGACTTATTAGTACTCTCGGTAAAGAATCATTTTTATTGACAATCATTCAAAAAAAGGAAGATAATGCGATTTCTGTATTAAAAATGTGGGATTAAACATCGTCCTGAAAATAAAAATTGCTCTCTGTCGTACAGCTCTTCTTTTACATAAAGAAAGAAATTTAGGAAAAACTGTTGTCGTTAAGAACCACGAAAACTGTTTAGATAGGTTAAAAATCTGCTTACAAGACACAAAATACGACAATGTTATATTTGTGGTTAACACTATTATCGATAATGATATATTTGAGATACTTCGAGATATAAAAGGAGAACCAGCGTATTAAAAACTTCAAATTTTTGATCTACAAGAAGCTAAGTCATCGAAATTCTCACTTTAAAATGAATTCTATGAATCACAAATAAAACTTAATCTTCGTGAAAAGTTATTAGCCCCAAACGGGGTATGAGGCACATACAGATGGATGCCATTGCGAGTAAAGTCTACTTCTTCTATGCGTTGGCAAGCGAAAATTAATAAATCAGGCTCATTAGTATGGATTGAAAAATTATCATTGAATAAAGAAAAAAATAATAGGATGGTGAAAGTAAAATATTCTGCATTTACTTAGGTGCATACGAATATTGGTTAAAAAATGATGTCAGCCTAGAATCACAGATATCTATTACATAATATTCAGGGACAGATGAGAAAGGTCGTAGAGTAATGGGACTAGTTGATAATTTTACTATAAGTAATGAAATTTCAGCCGATCCAGATTTTACTTGGATTATTCCAGACACTATGAGCTTCGAAGATGCTTCAACAATTCCACAAGCATATTTGGAGGCTTTCTGCATTTTGCATTCGGATACTTGGAGGTTTAAAAAAATTAAAACTGTGTTAGTACATTATGGTGCTAGTGACGTAGGACAGGTTCTCATAAATTTATCCTTATCTTATAATTTTGATGCTTACACTACTTACGAAACGGATGCAAAAAACGGGTGATCGAGTCGTTGCGACCAAGTTTACCAAAGTCTAATATTATCAAAGTTGAAGACTATACAATTAATATTATGAATATTACGAAAGGCAAAGGTTTTGATTTTGTAGTTGCAAACTATTCCATCTTAGACGATACGGAAAGTTGTTTGGACTTGTTAAAAATAAAAACATTGGTAATGATTTACGATTTTAAAGGGTCTAATTACAATCCATTACCACTATCTAATTTATTACGGTTCATAAGTGTATATAGTTACTGTTTACAAGACCTTATTAAGTTATCACAAAAAAGAAAGAGAGAATTAGCGGAATTGATGAGAAAAGCTCTACAAACGGGTATAATAAAACCAATTATATCACGAAGAATTATGATTCAAGGAGCAACAGAAGAAAGAAAAATTAAGGCTTGTGAACGTTACGGAAAGGTAATTAATTAGGTATAAACTTTATGAAATAATACGTTCGATTTGTTGACAATTATGATACGAATGTATTTTTTTACAGGTTTTGGTCAACTTGCAAGAAGAAAAAAAATTCTCTAACTTCATTCCTCAACTTTTCTTTCATAGCGATAAATGCTACCTCGTTATCGACGGTTTTAATATCTTTGGAAAAGTACTGATCGAATGGATGATCGAACAAGGAGCTAGAAAATTTATCATTGTTTCTAATATGTCAAAACAAAATAACGAAAATTTGATAATTAAATAGCGCGAATATGGAGCAACGATCATTGTTCGACAAGAGGTTGACTTAAACAATGCCACAAGCTTTGACAAAATATTTAAAGAAGCTTTAACTATAGGTCAACTCGATGGTATATTCGATTTACAGAGAACGAAGATGGATTCGTCAATTTTTTCGTTAAAGTATTTTAAAGTTACTGAAATACTCGATAAATATAGCAGAAAGCACTGTCAATCACACGTAAAATTCTTCATTTTCTCCTCGCTCGACTTAGACGAAGATAGCTTAGGAGACACTAATGTGGAAAAATTATGCAAAAGAAGAAAAGAATCTTCCCTTCATGGATTATTTATATTATTGCCTAATTTTTTGGGAAATACACTAGCTGAGACCAAATTCAAAAATTTATATAACACAAAGATGTCATGGTTCTTAATACGACTAAATGCTATACTTTGCCTAGACTCTTCAGTAATCGCTGTAAGCCAAATATTAATAGATAATTCCCCAAATGACAACGAGAAAAATATCTTCGTTAGGGTGATCGACAACGAGGTAATTAATTTTATTTTTATGTCAATAATGACATTATCTATTTTTTGTTTCGATCAACTCTCTTACGATAGTATAATTATTTTAATTTTCACTGGTATTATAATTATAATTATTATATATATATTACTATTATTTTTATATGCAAGTTTTATATCTTATTAATTATGACTGTGTTTAAAACTATTTAGCAACGAATTTAAGAAGGGAGTCCACAAGAAAAGGAAATACGGCAATTCGAACAATATCTTTATAACTATGATTAAAAATCCTGTAAAATTATACAAGAGTTATATAAGTTTCGTTGAGTATACGCTTACCTACTTTTAATCAGTCTCTTCTCTTCCTCATTGTTTCTTCTTTATATATGCAAATTTTGTATCTTAGTTTGGAAAAAGATAATAATGATATCGTATATGAAACGAAATATGAAATGAAATGAATCGAAATATAAAACGTTAAAAGTGTACTTTTAAGAATAAAATTAGTATTAATATATAGTAAAATTACATTGTTTCTCGACGTTTGTGGTTCTTTTCGCCTCTTTTTGACTTAAGTTATTCACTTGTTTACGAAACACATTTTCCACTAACGTATACGTATATACACATAGTTTTGTCCAAAAACACAAGAGTTTTCAGCGACTGGATTACTCTCGAAATGCAGAAAGGACAATTTAGTCTTGCGACATAAGGCTATGAAGGAATGTCCTTAAATAATAATCTAAAAGAGCTAGACATAGCGATAAGAAGCATCGCAGTTCAGTGATAAATACAAAGGTGCACCGCGATTCGTTTGTAAGGGCGCCTTCGTTCTTCTAGCGCGCGTACTCCCATCCCTTCTGTTAGGCCAATCATATGCATCGACATCTACGGTATTTTCTTTTCGGCAATTGACCAGCACTTTGCATCGCCTTTTTCTATAAAAGCTGTGTGTTCTCGCGCTTCGTCATATTCTACCACGATAATTGCGAGCGATCACTTCGAAGAGAGCTACACTTCTGCGCAACGAAGATATCAGCGAAGCACTACAAGCCACAAAGGAAGAAGGCACACGTGGTCAGAATTCTATTCTGCCTTTGATATATCATCACCTTTGATAGCTGCCGATAAGCAAGCTAACTCAACATTCATCGACATCTGTATACTTTAACCAGGGTTTTTATGCCGTAAGGCTTTTCCCTGACGAGCCAAATAAAGTATACTTTTCAGTACTGACTGGGCTCAAAAAATATATTTAAATTTATTTCACCTATCCTCATTCCTAACGAATAAACGATTTCAAACATTCACCTTTGAAGGCATTTTTCCACGACAAAAAAAACCATTGGAGTACCGATTCAAGGCGTCGGTCGATCAAAAAGGTTATTTGATCATTCTCAAGCTTTCTTGAATCTTTAATATTGTTTCGTCCGAAGTCATTTTTTTTATCCTCTACGCTCGATATTGTCCTCATCAAATATTCACGTAATCCACGAAAGGTTTATTATTACCACAAAAAAACCAAATAAAAAAACACGGAAATATGTATTTGTGGACGCACAGAAGAAGTTATACTCCTATGGCATACCAAAATATCTTCTTCTTCTTCTTCATTCTTTAGTTTAGGCAAGTTGCCTGTTTCGTAACGACGTTTTTCTGCCTATTGCACTGTTAAATTGTCGCTCCATCGTTTTCGTGGGCGTCCCGTGCTTCTGCGGCTAACCGGTGACTTTTCCCGTGCAATTCTGACGATTCTTCCGTTGTCCATTCTGTTAATATGTTCGTTCCATTCTTTTTTTTTTTTTAGTATCCATTCGTTAACGTTCTCCACTTTGCATGTTCTTCTTATATCTTAACTTCTCTCTCGATCAGTAGTGTTTTTCCAACTATTCTGCGAAGAACTCTCATTTCGGTTTTCTCTAGTAACTGTTTCGTTTTCGCTGTGTCTGGTCGAGTTTATGCGGTATATGTCATAATAGGTCTTACCATTGCCTTGTAGATTCTTGCTTTGGTTTCTATATCCATGCTTTGTTTCGCCATATTGTGTCATTCAAACAACCCGCTATTCTGTATGCCTTCATTGTCTGTTCTCTTACCTTGCTTCAACATCACCATACCCTGAGATTTCTATTCCTAGGTACTTAAATCTCATTTCCTGTTGAATAACCTTCCCTTCAATTTTCAGTTTGCACCTTAACGGTGTCTTTGACGTTGTCATGCATTTAGTTTTCTGGGCCGATATCTTCATATTGAATGATTTTGGTATGCAGTTAAATCGGTGTAATAGACGTTGTAGATCATCCTTATTTTCGGCCACTAATACAGCGTCATCAGCGTAGCATAGGATGGTTATTTCTTCGTTGCCTATTTTATATCCTTTTAGTAGTCTTACATTTCTTATTATTTCGTCCATAATGATGTTAAAAAGCAGGGGACTTAGGGAATCCCCTTGTCGGATACCACGACCTGCATCAATCGGTTCATTCAAGGCACATTTATCATTGCTTGGATCTTATTGTTTCTATAGATGTTCTCTATGGTCTTGATAAGATTATTCGGAATTTGCCGGTTATAAAGGAGGTGTATAACATCCTTTAATTGCACACGGTCGAATGCCTTTTCCAGATCAATAAAACACACATATGCTGGTCTGTTGTATTCAATTGATTTTTCTGTTATCTGTCTTATGATGAAAACCGCGTCTGTGCACGATCTACCTGATCTAAATCCCTGTTGTTCGTCTTCTAGATTCGTTAGGCTGTTAATTTTATTCGTTATAACTTTTGTTGTTAGTTTCAATGAAGTGTTTAAAAGATTTATTCCCCTGTAATTTGTAGGTAGTTTTTTGTCTCCTTTTTTAAACATAACTATAGTTGTGCTGGTTCGCCATTCATCAGGTATTTTGTGTTGGCATAGTATTTTTTGGATAAGGAATGTTAACTGTTGTGTGAGACGTTGGCCACCATATTTTAGTAATTCGTTTGGGATGCCATCTTGCCCTGAGCTCTTCCTATTCTTTAGTTTCCGAATAGCTGTTTCTACATCACTGGACTCAATTTGTATGTCGTTTTTAGTTACTATATCTGTTGTACTTAGTTCCGCTTTAGGTTCTTCTGATTTATAGAGTTCTGTTAAGTAGTTAATCCAGGTTTCTTTTGTGATCTGATTTGTTTCGATCATTTCGTTGACCTCCTTTCTTTGATTTCTAATAAATCGCCAGATTTGTTTTTGGAGTCCATAAAGTCACTCTCTATTCTCTTCGAAAAAATCTCCCAATGATGTTGCTTTGTTTGCCTTACTAATGTCGCTGTTTGATTCCGGACTCGTCTATACATTTCGTATGATTCAGGTGTTCGTAATGTCCTATAGTTAAGGTATGCTATTTTCTTTCTTTTGCATATTTCCTTAATCTCTGGGCGGAACCAAGGAGTTTTGATCATTCTAGCCCGGTTTTTTACAGCTCGTATTCCCAGGGCTTCATATGCAGCTTCTATAATGTTAGTTTTTAGTTTCTTCCAGGCTGTGTTTATATTATCTTCTTCTTTTATTTGGTTTATTTCGATTTTATCCTTCAACCTGTTCTCATATAGTTGTTTAGTTGGTAAGTTCCATAGTGACTCGATGTTTATTTTCGGTTCTTGGGTTGCTCGGGCAAGGTTGCTTTGGGGTTTAAACTTCATTCTTATTTTTGCTAGTAGCAGGCTATGATCGCTTCCTACATTCGCGGAATTTAACGTCCTGATATCTAGTATTTGGTGTGGTTGGACGTATCTATTGGTAACAATATAATCAATTGTTGACCTGAAGCCTCTAGTGTTGCTGTATGTGAGTTTGTATTGCTCTTTGTGGTTATAGAATGTGTTGTTAATCCTAAGCTTGTTAAATGTGCACAATTGTGTCATAAGTTCTCTATTATTATTTAACACATTTTCGTTGAACCTTTGTTTTATTCCAGGTATTATTTCATTTCCGATGCGAGCGTTAAAATCTCCAAGGATTATTATTTGTTGGTTATTTGGTAATAATCCGACTATATTTTGTAGCTGGTCGTAGAAGGCTTCTCTTTCTTCTTTTAGTTTGTTATCTTCTGGTGCATAAATTGACACTATATTTAATTTTTGGTCTTCTGTTTTCATTTTTACAACTAATATTCTTGAAGATATGTAATCACACTCTTTTATGTTGTTTTTATATTTTTTATACTGCGATGGCTACCCTTCTTTTGCCCCGAATTGTTTTTCCACACCACTATAGATCACTAAGTAGTCGTCATATTGTATTTGTCCTTTGCCTTTCTTTTTGGTTTCTTGTAAGGCGCATATATCAATTTTATTATCATTCAATTCTTTTAGGGTTTCTTGGTCTTTATTATTAAATGACTTGATGTTCCAGGTAGCCAGAGGCATTATGTGTTCTTTTTTTTAACTCTTTGTCCTTTTTTTGCTTGGGTCGTCATCTTTGAATCCGTCCTGCTCCGAGGCAAAATCTCGTTTCTATGAGCAAATTTCTTTTTTACGTTGGGTAGGGAGCTAGCCTGATCCAACAACCTTCCTCCTTTTCCTGGGCTTAGGACCGGCAACATGATCGCTAATTTCGATGCTCCCATCGATCATGCAGGCGGAGTTATACCAAAATATAATAACAAATATTTATATTTAAAAAAATTTTAAAACACTCTGTATTTTCAATGTTAATATAAATAGTATAGAAAATCAATGGTTTTAATTAAGCAGATAGCAGACATATTTAAAATAAAAAATACTCATATTAAAAATATATTTTTTAAATCGTTAAAAACACGCAAGTGTCTGAATTCTCATATCTAAATACGCACTTGTTTTAAATTAAAATTTTTCTTAGGTTACTAAAATTTTTCTTAGGTTTGGAAATCCGCCTAATTAATAACTAGTTGGTCAAAAGTCCAGACTAAATTGGAGGATTCGAGCGTGAGGCTAGAAACCTACCCTCGGTAAAAAAAAATAAAGTGCTCTTAGAAGAATTAAAAATGTAGTCTCGATAGGACGAAAAATAATGATGACGACATAGCAAAGAGAAAAAGAATACGAAAGAAATGGAAAATAGAAACGTTTAGAATAGGATGCTGGAATGTAACTTCCATAGACATTAAAGACCAGGAAGTACTAGGGGAAATAGAAAAACACAGACTAGATATCTGTGCTTTTCCCAAAACCAAAAAAAAGGCACGTGAAACATCAAATATGGAAAGTACATCTTGTTTAATAGCAAAAAAAAACAAAAATGAAAGAGCTACCTCAAAAGTGAGCCTACTGGAACTCGAGAAAGTCGAAAATAACGTATTAGAGTCTGTTTGGGAACGAGCGTTCCTAACGGAATGCGCCACCTGACAGTTATCGCGCGATGAAGTCACGCCTCGTTCCCCAGCGACTGTTGAAGACTCGCCGTAACGCCGGCTTCTCCGGCAGCCATTACAATCGAAGTTTTCTTACGCGTACAACGTGCTCACCGGAAAGAAATCTCAGTTTGCTCATTGTGGATCTACTATCATTTGTTTGACCACTCAAGTGATTAATACAGTCTCTCAAAGCCTTGCTTAGAGGATAAATACAATCCAGATCCTCTCTTGAGCCGTCTCACTCTACTAATAACCGACTTTTCACCTGTCTCACTTACGGTAACACGTGACAACCACTTAATTGTAACTGAAATATTTAAAATTAAACATGTCTATTGTAAAGTGCTCGCTAAGTATCTAACTTTTTTTTTATTTTCCTCAACATTTGGTCCTTCGAGCCGGATCAAGCATTTACGATTGTTAATTATACAAAGAAGTGTGAAGTTCGTGTAGTGCCATCTCTCTCGCTCTCTCGCATTCGTGCGCTGCGATGTATAGTGCCGTCTCTCTTTCTCTCTCTCTCTCTCTCTCTCTTGTGCGCGTCACAGGTTTGTCTCTATTGCGCGTGTGGTGCGTGTGTGCTTTTCGGCGTTGCATGCTCATTAAACCGCTCATCAAATAGCTGCCGTACCGGCTCATCCGATCTTTGACCATGCCTGTCATGCGCGATAAAGATGCAGCTCCCAAGGGATCAGCTGACTCATTACCGTCGCTAGCAGGGTCGCAGAATCAGTCGACGGATCTGCTCGGCATCTCAAACCAAACTCAAGATCAAGGGGCGATAACTCGAAGTCAGTCGCTGTCAAAGCTCAGCGGTGAGCTATTCTTACGAGTTCATGCTTAGAATGAGCTAGTCGAGTCGATGGAGGATATGCTAAGCCAAGCCACAGAACCAGCAGCTGACATTGCGTTGACCGAAGTGACCATGATGTTGAAACAGTTTGAAGAGCTGCACTAGGCTTTTCGGACAGAGCATTCTTGATTGGTGTCTCACTGGCCCCCAACTTATTATGATTAATCATACTTTACCCGGAAGTTCAGTCTCACCGAAAGCAAGTTTTCGCTCAAGGTCAAGCGCTTACTAGGACGTCTCAAGGAGCAGCTTACGCAGCCTACTCAACCAGCCGCCTCAACTGAAGTTGAAGCTCGAACCCGCTTACGCCTACCCGAGTTGACAGTACCTAGTTTCGGTGGAGACATTAGCAAATGGCCAGACTTCAAGGCCATGTTCGTCTCGGTCATCGGGAATCGCTAAGACCTGAGCGATCTCAAAAAGTTCCAATATCTAAAGGCCGTAATGCAAGATGACGCTTCAGAGCTCAACATCAACCTCGCGCTAGACTCTTTTTCTTATACAGCAGCGTGTTCGATGCTTAATACTCGATTTAAGAACAAGCGTCTGATCATCAAATCTCATCTCGTACGGCTACTCAACCTCAAGCCCATGCAGAAGCTGTAAGCCAGTTCACTGACCAAGCTGGTCAACATTGTGAACGAGATGACTGAGGCTTTCAAAACGCTCACCACGGAAAACACCGATAAGTGTCTCATGGTGACGCTCGTCAGTGGGCTGCTCGACCGAGACACTCGCAAGAGATGGCAAACATCGCTCACATCTGCTGATGAGTTTCCACCTCCTAGTCAGCTCACGGAGTTTTTCATGGCCCGGGCTCGTACGTTGGAGAACATCGAGGAGAACGCGACCCAAGCGACTGCTCAGCTCAACATTGCGAAGGCAACTGTGCCCAGCATCAGCGCTCCTCAGGCTTCTAAACAGTCCCGAGCCAACTCACCAAAGCTGGCACTCAGTCGACTCAACAGGCAGCTCAGTCTGCTCATCCGCGCTTCGCTTATCCGTGTGATTGCTGTGGGCAGGATCATTATATTGTGATGTGCCCGAAGCTGCGAGACTACTCAATCGATCAGCGGGTAAGGATCGTGAAAGAACGAAGCCTGTGCTGCTATTGCCTAGGCAGGCACAACGTGCGAAAATGCAACAGCCTCAGGCATTGCAGGACCTGCAACGGCTCGCATCACACCATGCTCCATGGGGCCGACCTCTCAAGCATTTTCGGCACACCTCCAGACCGCACTCAGACTTCTCCGGGGATCAGGCGACAGGTGGTCCGTTGAGCCAGAACCTCTACCGGGCTCAGGCGACAGCAGATGCTAAGCCTCAACCGCATGGAGGTCAAAACGGATCGTCAATAATCACGATCGCACAGCGACGTTCCCACACACACATTTCATTCATCTCACGTTGCTGGCAACAGCAACAGCCACAGTCTTCTCATCGACCTCGTTACATCAGGTACGCGTGCTCTTTGATCCTGGGTCAGAAATCTCGTTCATCACCAAAAGGCTCACCAGACAATTGAATCTTGAGCGGCGACACTCAACGCTGGACGTCTACGGAGTTGAAGGAAGAAGGTCATCTCAAAACAGAGGTGTGGTCACCTTCGACCTTCACTCCAATATAGACCACTCTTAGTAAAAATCTCGGCTCTAGTTCTGAAGACGGTCACCAGCATCCTGCCATATGGCAAAATCTCTCACGAACTTAAATGGCTTCACCTGAGGGGCTTAAGCCTTGCTGACCCAGAGTTTCTCACCCCTAGAGTAGTAGAAGTGATCATTGGAGCAGACTTCAACGGACAGCTTATCAGGCCTAACATCATAAATCATTTAGCCAGGGCCCCCATTGCTCAACTGTCTTTCGTCGGGTAGCTAGTCATCGGCCCAATTCATGCACCGGTCACGCTACCAAGGAAAGCACATCATGGCATCTCACAAACAACGAACTCATGCCAGTAAGAATTATTAACACTTTCGTCGTCACGTCACCCAGATCTGGGTTACGGGTATGCTTCCGTTAGAGCCCCCACATATGGGTGACGCTCTTCTTATTCAAGTTACTACGACTTTCAGGTGGATTTTTAAAACGAATTTAATGGAATCAGTATTCAAATATAAATATAGGATATACAACATAAAAATACTACAAATGTACATATTATACTATAATTTTTACTAATTTATATAAGATAACATATTGCATTATACTATCTCGTATGGTGTGCGTTGAAACATTGTAAACACATTTCTGGTGAATTCGGACACTTGGAACAATAGGTCGTAGTTTTTTTACATTTTTTTTTGCTTCTTGTCGTTCAGCAGTTTGTCTCCTTTTCTGGTAACATAGGGCGCACGTCCTTCTTACAGACTTGCCCTGCTCATTCGTACGAATCTCCAGCTTATGGGACACGTTTCTTGTTCTAGTTGAATTTTACGGGGACAACTATTCGGCAACAAGCAGCTCTCGAAATTTTCTTATTCTAATTTTTTTATTTTTGACTCTCTGGTATACGATGTGAGCATTTACTACACTGGTACCCAAAAGCAAATGTAGTGCTAATTGTCGATACTACTTGATACTTTTCCGTATCTTTGTGGCATATGACACCATCTGGTCGCTCCTGTCGATGCCATTTTTTCATTATTATAAGCAATTACCGCCAAAGGTTTCTGTTTAGGAGGACGTCTACGATGAGTAGAATCCGTGGTTGATGTCATGATAGGTGGATGTTTTGTTGTTAACATCAAAACATCGCAACGTCCCTCCACCTCAGCACCACAATACCGTTGTCGTCTTCTCTTGATACTATATCACCTTTCTTCAGTGGGTATGACATTACAAATCTCGGCATAAATTTTTGTTATACCGCACAGTCCCAACGATATGCGTCTTGAATTGTAAAAATTTTAGTGCTAACTCATAACTGGTATAAAAAGTTGTCGACGAACAAAGTTCGTCCCTCATTTATCAATTTATCTGCTAGTTCAATGCAGACGTTTTCCGCTAGGCCAACTTGCCTTCTTCCGCTGGTATCTCGTCGAGAATATACTTTCGCCGACGATTTATTTCCTTCGGTAGAGCACAATTTAAACAGTTTTATACCATATTTGTGGGATTTCGTTGGGATATACTGCCTGAATATGAGTCGTCCCCTCTAAAGAAGCAATGTTTCGTCTATTACAATATCTTCACCTGTTGAATAGTCTTTCTGGTAACTATCTACCAATAGGTTTAGGAGTGGTAAAACTTTTCCGAGTCTGTCCCCCTCTTCTATCGTTTCGTTATTTGCAAAATGCAAGTTTGCTAATAGTAACTCAATACGATTACGGGACATCTGACTGCGCGGAAATGCGAAGTTGAGAGTATTGTTCAGGGTAATATTCAGGGTAATGCTTATTGTCATATATATATATATATATATATTACAAGGTAATGTTCTGGGTAAATAAAATATAATTAACAGGGCAATGTTTAGGGTATTTTTCAGGGTATTGTTCATAGTATTGTTTGGATAATGTTCAGGGTAATGTACAGTGTATTATGAAAGGTAATTTTCAATGTATTGTTCAGGGTAATAATAAGGGTAATGTTCAAGATATTGATAAGGGTATTCTTAAGGGTATTCTTAAGTGTAAAGATGAGGGTATTGTGAAGGGTAATGTTAAGGGTATTTTTCAGGGTAATATTTAGGGTATTGTTTAGAGTAATGTACAAGGTAATTAGGAGGGTAATTGTAAACGTATTGATCAGGGTAATGTTCAGGTTAATGCTCATTGTAACATATATTGATTAGGGTAATGTTCAGGGTAATGTAAAGGGTTAAAAAAGGGTAATTTTCAATGTATTGTTCAGGGTAATAATAAATGTAAATTTCAGGATATTGTTAAGGGTTTTTTTAAGTGCATTGATCACGGTAATAATAAGGGTACTGTTAATTGTATTGATGAGGGTATTGTTCAGAGTAATTTTCAAGGTAATGCTCATTGTAACAATATTGATCTGAATATTGTCAGGGTAATTTACAGGATATATAAAGGGTAATTTTCGATGTATTGTTCAGGGTAATAAGGGTAATGTTCAAGATATTGTTAAGTGTATTCTTATATTGTTCGGGGTAATGATAAGGGTATTTTTAAGAGGTAATGTTTAGGGTATTTTTCAGAGTAATGTACAAGGTAATTATGATGGTAATGGTAAACGTATTGTTCAGGGTAACTTCAGGGAAATGCTCATTGTAATATATATTGATCAGTTTATTTTTTAGGGTAATTTAGATGATATTATCAAAGGTAATTTTCAATGTATTATTCAGGGTTATAATAAGGGTAATGTTCAGGATATTCTTAAGGTTATTTTAAGGGTTTGTTCAGGGTAATGATGAAAGTATTGTTCAGTGTAATGTTTTAGGTATAGTTTATTCTAATGTACAGGGTAGTTAGGAGGGTAGTGGTAAAATATTGTTTAGGGTAATGTGCAGGGTAATGATTATTGTAAAATATTTATTGTACAAGGTAATTTTCAGAGTAATCTACGGTGTAATTATAAGGGCAAAGCTGTTGGTATTTTTCATAGTATTGTTCTGTGTAATGTGTAGGGTATTATTCATGGTAATGTGTAGGCTATTGTTCAGGGTAATATTCAGGGTATTTTTAGGTTTAATGGTTAGGGTTTTTTTCAGTGTAATTTTCAGGATAATGCTCTTTGTCATATATTTCATGGTTATGTTTATTATAGTTCACAAGGTATATTTCAGGGTATTATTCAAGGTATTTTTAGGGGTAATATTTAGTCTAATGGTCAGGGTATTGTTCACGGTAATGAAAAGAGTCCTGTTTAGGGCATTGTTCAGGGTATTGTTAAAGGTATTGTTAATGGTAGTTATCAGCTTATAATTCAGAGTATTGTTCAGGGTAATATTCAGAGAAATGCTTATTGTCATATATACATTTTACAAGGTAATGTTCTGGGTATATAAAATTTAATTTACAGGGCAATGTTTAGGATATTTTTTAGGGTATTGTTCAGGGTAATGATTAGGGTATGGTTCAGAGTAATGTACAAGGTAATTTTGAGTGTAATGGTAAAAGTATTGTCCAGGGTAATGTTCAGGGTAAGTCTCATTCTAACATATATTGATCAGGATAATTTTCAAGGTAATGTACATGGTATTATGATTGGTAATTTTCAATATATTTTTCAGGGTAATAATAAGGGTTATGTTCAAGATGTTGTTAAGTGTATTCTTAAAGGTATTGTTTAGGGTAATGTTCAGAGTAATGCTAATTGTCATATATATAGTACAAGATAATTTTCAGGGTAATTAAAAGATAATTATCAGGGCAAAGTTTCGGATTTTCTTCAGGGTATTGTGCATAGTAATGTTTAGGGTAATGTTCACGGTAATGTACAGGGTATTATTATGTGTAATTTTCAATGTATTGTTCAAGGTAATAATAAGGATAATGTTCAAGATATTGTTAAGTGTATTCTTAAGGGTATTGTTCATGGTAATGATGATAGTATTTTTCAGGGTAATGTTTAAGGTATAGTTCATAGTAATTTACAGGGTAATTATGAGGGTAATGGTAAACATATTGTTCAGGGTAATTTGCAGGGTAATGCTCATTGTAAGATATATTAATCAAGGTAATGTTCAGGGTAATAGATAAGGTAATGATCAGGGTATTCTTTAGGGTAATTATAAGTGTAATAATCCGAGTATTATTCAGGAAAATATTCACGGTATTTTTCAGGGTAATGTTCAGGATATTGTTCAGGTTTATGTTCGGGGTATTTTTCAGTTTAATTATAACGGTATTATTAAGGGTAATGTAAGAAATATTGCTCAGGGTATGGTTCAGAGTAATGCTTATTGTCATATATACATTGTATATTGTAATTTTTAGGGTAATGTACAGTGTAATTATAAGTGTAATATTTAGGGTATTTTTTATTGTTTTATTCCGGGTAATGTTTAGGGAACTTTTCCGAGTAATTTACAGGGTTATTGTAAGATTAATGGTCTATGTATTTTTAATGGTAATGTTCAAGGTAATGATTATTGTCATATATATATTGTACAAGGTAATGTTCAGGATATGGTACGGGGTAATTATAAGTGTAATATTTAGGGTATTTTTTTTTGTTTTATTCCGGGAAATGTTTAGGGAACTGTTCCGAGTAATTTACAGGGTTATTGAAAGAGTAATGGTCTATGTATTTTTCATGGTAATGTTCAAGGTAATGATTATTGTCATATATATATTGTACAAGGTAATGTTCAGGATATGGTACGGGGTAATTATAAGAGCAATGCTTAGGGTATTTTTCATAGTATTGTTCAGGGTAATGTGTAGGGTATTGTTCAGGGTAAAGTTTAGGGTAATCTTCAGGGTAATGTTCCGGGTATTTGTAGGTGTAATGGTCAGGAAATTATTCAGGGTAATTTTCAGGATAATGCTCTTTGTCATATATTTTTCATGGTAATCTTTATGGTAGTTCACAAGGTATATCTTAGGTATTATTCAAGGTATTTTTTATATATTACTATATTAAAAATCCTCCAAAAATTAATATTTTAAATTAAAGTGAATTTTGTGTATTATATAAATTAATTATTAGAAAATATTTTAATTTTTTATAAACATATTTAATAATTCAAACTTATTTTTTAACTCTATTAATTTGAATAATTATAATTTCAATCGTAATTTATTTCATTATCAGTTTATACATCAATTATCATCATAATAATTTTATAATTTTATATATACACAATATTTTCATCTTTATTTTTAACAAACAATACAGCTCAATCAATTTATGCATTTTTAATGTTTTTGATAATCATTAGAGGTTTAATAATCTTATTTCTTAGATTTATCAGTTTAATTTTAAATGAAATTAAAATTTTTAATATTAGACAAAATTTCCTTCTCTTACTTATAATTTCAATAACATATCTATTTAAAATAACATATAAAATAAATTATTTTAATTCAATTAAATTTACATTTAATAACAACAATAATTATAATTATATATTAATATTAATAAACTATTAGATTACACACACACCCCCTAACTTTTGATTCACAATAATATTAATTTTATTACTATTATTGATATTAATTTTAATTACAAAAATTTGTTTAATTATTAAAAAGTCCCTCGCAAATCAATTAAATAATTTAAAAAAAAACAATAAATGAATAGATTTATTGATATAAACAATATAATTTTTAAATTTATTTATAAATTTTTCATTCAATTACCAATTCCTATTATATTAATATATGAGGAAATATTGGGATATTACTAGGCTTACGTTTAATTAATCAATAATTTATAGGGGTATTTTTGTCTATACATTATACACCATCTATTAATGAAGCATTTAATAACATTATAAATATTATACAAGACATAAATAATAAACGAATTATACGAATTTTACATATAAATGGAGCATCAATATTTTTCATCTGTCTTTATCTTCAAATTGAACGAAATATCTATTATGTATCTTTAATTTAATTGAAACATGATTAATTGGAGTAACAATTTATTTACTAACAATAATAACAGCATTTCTAGGATATGTTTTACCTTAAGGTCAATTATCATTTTGAGGAGCAACTGTTATTACAAATTTAATATCAGCAATTCCTTACATTGGAGCAAATTTAGTTAAATGAATCTGGGAGGGGGGTGTTTTTTAGTTAAATTACATATATTAAATCGATTTTGTTCATTACATTTTATTATACCCTTTGTAATTTTATTATTAGTTATTATTCATCTAATATATCTTCATAAATCAGGATCAAACAATCCCATAGGATTAAATAGTAATTTAAAGAAATTATATATCCTAAATTATTTTTAATTAAAGATTCAATCACATTGATATATTATTTAATAATTTCAATTATTATTTTAACGCTTCAAAATCCTTATATACTAGGAGACTCAGATAATTTATTAAAAAATCCTGTCGCTTTGAAATTCTTGTTTTTTTTGGTATCGAAGTGTACAAGAAAAACATTTTTTAATTAATTATACATTAATTTGTTAATAATTTTGTCTTTCTAAGTTGAGTTCTCGAAAAAAGGTTAGTTGTTTCGGAGAAACACACAGCCTTCCGTAGTCTCATCTGAATTAAAATAATTAAACAAATTATTGTTTTTAGGCTTCATTCTAATGAACTAATTTATAATATGCTTATTAAAAAAAAAAAAAGCAGAATTGTGAAATAAGGTTTTCAAGATCGAATTTTTCCTTCGATAAATTGTTTAAAAAAATTAATTTATAAAAAATTTATGTTTCAAAGGTTACGCATTTAGCAATGTGTTTCGAAAATAATGGGTTCAATTAGCCAAATCAGTTAATAGTTTTAAAAATTTCTCCCCCCGAAATTCCGAAAACGTGGTTTCGAGAAGAGCGTTTTCAAAGTTTTTCAAACACTTTCATATACATTACGGTGCGCTATCTTCTTTTGGCTATAACTTTAAAAAATATTTAAAATTTTTGTCTGGAACTTTGAGAAAATATTTTTAAGATGTTTTTCTTGCGAAAATTGTAAAAAAAAAAAATCAATTTTTTCAACCCGTCACAGTGGGCTACTACCTTAGATGTTTTAAAAATTTATACTAGTTTTGTTTACAATGTCTTTTCTTTAAAATAGGAAGATTCTATTCATGTGATTTTTATAAGCGTTCAGAAATCAATGCGAAAGGGTAAATCGGCGTAAATAAAGGGATGGGTGTATACCAGTCAAAAATATTGCTTCTAGTGAAGCGAATATTTATTATTAATATATTTTTATAATGTAAATAAGTTTAATATTAGGTATTTTTTCTTAACAAATTTTGAATAAACATTTATTTTTGTACACGGAATTTTATCAATATCCAAACATTTTCGCTGATTTAGTAGAAATCGAAATATATTCATTGTCGATAGTACCAGTATTTAGGTGTGGAAAGATAAAGAGTACATTGTTTGTAAAAAAGAATTTGCAGCAATACGTGTGCGTCATTCATTATTTTCTTACAGTAATATTATTATATTACACTGCCGTTGCACTATTAAATTAATTACATACGTTAGATTATTTAATTATTTAGTTGTATCGTATATTTGTTCAATTTTATCCAATTTAAAAAACATAAAAATGGTTTATTTTCTCGTTTTCCTTTAATATTTTTTGTTCAAATGGAGAAAACGGGAAAAATGTATATTACATTTCAACAATTAATTAATAGAAGTCCTGTAATTAATATAATAAAACAACTCGAATGTGTGTGTGATCATCCTTTTTCTGCATTTGAAATAACAAGAAAACGATCTTTTTTTTGTATTTTGCCAAATCGAAAAAACAAGATAAATGTATGAGTCATACTAGGTCGAAAAACTTGATTTTATGTTTTATTTTATAATATATTTATAAATATACTAGAATTTTTTTAATTAGTTCATTGTCCTAATTAATAAATAGGACGTCTGTTTTATATTATCTTAGAAAAACTAAAATATATGTTAAATATATATTAAAATCTATATTATTTATTTTCAAGTAGAAGATTACTACTTCCTCATCCTCGATAAACGATTGTTTCTGTTTTCTTTTTATGTTCATTTTGAGTTTAAAAAGAAAAATATTTTTCCAAATGAAGAAAAATGATTTGAATGTTTGTTTCAATTCAATATTTATATTTTGATGTAAGAGCGTTTCTCTGCATAGGATAAATTATAGGTAGTTATATCTTGCTTTCCTTGTAATTCTTAAAGTGTTGATGAGTTACATGAAGTAGGAGGGAGGAGAACGATAAAAGAAAGTTAGTTCATATGGCTAACAGAAGTACTAGCCAAAATCGAATTAGATGTGGGAGGGGGGGGGACAACTGCTCGTAGGAACGCAGTAGCGTAAATAAGTGCTTTTAAGGTTAATTTTTTTTTATATCTTTTTCTTTCGTTAGGAAAGTTTATATAAGGTTGCTTTTATAGGCGGAGTTTTCTTCTCTTCTTTTCTCTTCTTTCTTTTTTTTACCTTATCTTCTTCGTTAAAATTCAATAAAGGTGCGTTCGCCTTTCTGTGCTTTCTCTTTGATAATATTATTACTCGAACGACGTCGAACCTTATAGTCAAGACATGGTTCGCAAAGGTAGACGGCAAACGACACATTTTTTATATAGATGTCGATCGCAAAGAAGAAAGAAATAGATACATCTTCGAGAAGGGGATCATTTCTCAGGGAAAACACTATGGCAATTAAATGGAAGTAAGATTTTCATTTTTGTTTTTAATCAATTTGCTGTAGCGAACTTTTAGAAAGTATGTAATACAGGTTATTAATTGCTGTTATTTTATTTAAGTTTTAATCAAATGATTTTTTTAATTTTTTTTTTTTTATTTAATTATTAATTTTAAAACAACGTTTATTTTTTTATCTAATCGATTGTCTAACAATGCGGAGAAATGAAATGATATAATAAATGTTTATAGAGAGAACTAATCCCTCAAACCGGTTAAAGGGGAAGAGTAATAAAAACCTATTTAATCTAAATACATCCTATTCAATTCAAAGTCCACTGACAGACGTTTATGCTAATTCGAGTTATTGATCATCGAATGAATTTGTAATGGAGAAAATCATTTACTGATATAAAAGTAGGTAAATTTTTGAAATCATTTTTGCATGTTTATTTTGTAATAGTTTACTTTAATAATTATTATGTAAAAATATAATACTTACTTAAAGCTCAAAGATAAGAAATTTGATTTCATGTTTTAGATTATTAAAATAAAATATTTCATTTGCTGAAATTTTATTTGTTACTTGAATTTTTTTATTTCAATTAAAGAATTTAGAATTTAGTATTTAAAATAGTAGTTAGAATATTATTATATTTCCATATATATACCTCGCTCTGGAATATTTATTGTACTCGAAAATTTAATTTATATTTATTTTATTTGCTAAAGCATTTGCTTCTTTTTCATTTGGAATTATTTGGAAAATTACAAAATTTGAACTTTATATTTTTATATTTTATATGTTTATAATTTTATAATTATTATTTTATAAATAAAATGAAGAAAAATAAACAATTTTTTTAATAGTTAAAGTTGATTATTTATCTTTAAAGGGGTTAATACACAATATATACAGAAATTTAAAAATTTTGGATTTTTCAACAAGTATATTTCCTCGTTATTTGGTAGAAATGGTAAAAATCTCGAAATTTCAAAGATTTATTCGGTCAAGATTACGTAATATTTCGTAATTTTAAAAGTAAATTTCAGCACCACTTCTAGCGATGAATAGTTGGAGTGTTGGAGTAAGTGAAGTCATGCGGACAGAATTCTTGAATGAGATTCTTGAGACAAGATTCTTGAAACAAAATTTAGTCCGGATACTTCTCAATGAGATTTCTTATTTTATGTTTTATTAAGTCATTCCGAAGAAAATCTCCGAATATAACTGTGAAAACCTGTATTGAAAACCTAGAATCTGACGGTTCATTATACTTAGAACTAATACAACAATATCGCAATGTTAATGAAGATTCTTCTGGTTGAATTTAATGTTTATCAATTTATAGTAACCTTTTTTGTGGATATATATATCGAGAAAAAACGTTTTATAAAAAGAAACACATTGTAACTACAATTTCTTTATATTCTTCATTTTATACTAAATAGTTTTTTAAGTTTAATTAAATTTTTCATCATTTTTAAATTCGATATACACGTTTTGTTTTGTAATCTTTAATAGGTAATCAATAAGATTTTTATGTTGCAATAATCGATTTTAACTTAAGAGATATAGACGTGAATTAAATATTTTTGAAAATATTTAATTTATTTCCAATTTCTATTTAAAGGTTCATATTTCTTGAATTCAGGTTGCATATGTTTCTTTAGAATTACGAAAAAAAATATACGGGCTTTAGAAGTTTATTGATTATACCAGACAGATTTGTATTCTTGGAAAGGTCAGATTCTATCGATTAAATTATTGGGTGCTTAACTGTTTTTAATTAAAAACCGAGAATTAGTAGAAAATAATAATAGGGAAAAAGAAAGTGAATGAAACGAGTTAAAGTTTAGTGAAAATCACGATCCTGAATTCTGTTTGCGATGCGCTTTGTTCTTTTCTTGACAATGATAACTGTTTTTCCTTTAAATTGCACTCCAGTGCGCAAAAACATTTATTGCTATAGTTGCAACTCCTTTTTTTTAAATAAGAAAAAGCCAGACGAGTAAACGAAAGAGTAGTAAAAAAGAAGTATAAAAGAAAAAGCATCCTCTGTATTTTCTGAGGCTAATGTTAAGAGAAATTCCAGCTTCCCACGTGTACAGAAATTATTACGGAAAACAGGAGCGTACTTACTCTCTTTTGCTCTTCCTTCTTTTTTTTGTCCTTTTTTCTTTCTTTATATCTGTATTCATATTGTTTTCACTTTTTTTTTATCTTTCTCCCTTTCACATGATTTTCTTCTTTCTCTTTTCTTCATTTTCTCTTCTTTTCTTCTTCTTTTCTTTTGCATATTATATACTCGTAACATTCTTATCATCAAACTCTTACGAATTTAAAGTTTACTTAGAAACTGGATTTTTTTTGTTTTCATTATATATACGAGGATAAGAGTCAATTATATTCCGAAATGTAATTATATTTTTGCGTGTTAGTACAGAAATGTTAGATTTTCGCGTATTATGAGTTTTAGTGGTATTTTGTATCAAAGAATAAAGAAGAAAAAAATATTTTCTAAGAAATTATTTCATTTACGATTATAAAATTGATTTATATGAAATATTTTATGTTATATAAGTCTACGCTTTATATTGTCGTTAACTAAAATTAATTTTTTCGTCGTATCATTTGTCAAATTATTGGAAACGTTAATATTGTTTATTAGTTCTTTTTTATCATATCTACACAACTATTTCCATAAATTAGACTTAGTTGATAATTGAACCTATCATTGTACATCGTGACAAATTTTTTACTTCTATATTTATTTATATTTCATTTTTTTTAGTTACGTATTATACATTTTCAGTCGTCAGAAATTCTATTAATTAAAAAAAAATAGAAAATGAAATATGTCACTTAAACGATAATTTAAAAAGTAATTTAAACGTACAAATATATGTCAGCATCCCTGAATAGGATAAATAATAAAATAAAGCAAATTAAAATTCTACAATAGTAAAACAATGTATTTATAATTATAATTATAATTGTCGTAAAGTCAATAACAAAAACATAATAATTATGGCAGAATTTTAATTCAAAGTTTAAGATTAATCATCTTATTAACTTCTTTATTTACATTTCTTAAAGTTGAAAAGTTTAACTAAAAACGTTTAAAAATTCTATCTTACGAAAAATTCGTTTATTCTTAGAATTAAAATCATAATCAATACTTCGCTTGATAATGCGAATAGGTGAGTGTACCGCCGTCGAGGACAAATTGGTAGTACACGTGCAGGAAACAGGGAGAGGGTTTCCCGATATGTTTGTTTAGTGGAAAATGTATTACAAAAGAAAAAACAATGTTTTGAAATTATACGCGTGGCGGGACGTCACATCTTATTTTCTTTCCAAGCAGAGTTTGGATATAGAAATAAAAAATGATCGAATAAAACTGTGCCGCTATATGCTCGAATCTATCTTGTATTAACGATTTTTTCCATTTTTTAACGCAGGAAACGTGCATTGTCATATTTATTTAATTTCGCAACCAACAATGGCTTTCACAGAAATAAAAAGCAAGTTGGGTGTATATGGCTTCCTCAACAAAAGCCAAGTATAAAAAACCTCGGTAGTACGTAAC
Source organism: Polistes fuscatus (assembly GCF_010416935.1). Classification (NCBI taxonomy): domain Eukaryota; kingdom Metazoa; phylum Arthropoda; class Insecta; order Hymenoptera; family Vespidae; genus Polistes; species Polistes fuscatus. Next base: position 62,668 of record NW_025113137.1, read on the forward strand.
TTTTTATTTTCAAGCTCGTATTGCATTAACTGACCATCCATTACATATTATTATTATATGTTTATTTCTAATAAGCAGCTTTTTTGCCATTTCACGATAATATATAATATCATTTTTATAAAGTAAATTTCGTGTTCCGTTCGAATAGAACGTTGTTGTAATACACGGTATATAAATTTCGTAACAATTATTAATAAAATATTTCCAATTGTTTGAGTAAATGTGTAGGATATTTTCTAAATAATTTTAATTATTGGAAAAACTCGAATTATAAATTATAAACAGCAATAAACGTCATTTTTTCGCTAGTGTCCCTATTGATTCAATTTTTTTCGTTATTTAATAACTTTATCAAAAGTTGTCCTTATTAGTCGAAAGAATTTATACATTTGTTTTTTCTTTCTTTTTACTATTTATTTGATTTTGAGTATTTCAAACATTATTGGAAAATATTCTCAATAAGGAATGGAATATCTCTCACGAGGATATTATAAATACTTTTGAGAATAGAATTGCAAGTCCGTGATATCTCTTTGGGTGTGTAAGGATAACTGCAAAAATACGAGATCCAGGCGTATTTTACGTAACGATTCTCCTGAGAATTTCTTGATAATTCCGAAACAAATTCCTTTTCATCGCATAAAAAATAAACGGATGTATGTCAAGTACGAGCATTAATATAATTAGTTAGCTATGTAAGATAACAACACGCCATGATAACATGAAGAAATTTTAACATATATTACAAGAAAACCTCGGATAAAACCGTTATATGATTACTAAAAAGTACTATGTTATATATTAATACGAATAAGTAATACAAAACTCCGCCTGCATGATCGCAGATCAGCGATCATGTTGCCGGTCCTAAGCCCGGGAAAAGGAGGAAGGTTGTTGGATCAGGTTAGCTCCCTACCCAACGTAAAAAAAAGGCTACGGCTCATAGAACTGACACTCTGCCTCGGAGAAGGACGGATATACAGATGACGACACATGCAAGGAAATGGACAACGAAATGGAAGAAAGAACATATAATGCGTCTGGCTACATGGAACATCAAGTCATTCAATAATAAAGATCAAGAAACCCTGAAAGAACTGAAAGATAATAACATCGATATTTGCGCCTTACAAGAGACCAAAAAGAAAGGCAAAGGACAAATACAGTACGAAGACTACTTAGTGATCTATAGTGGTGTAGAACAACAAATCAGGGCAAAAGAAGGGGTAGCCATCGCAGTGTCTAAGAAGTATCAAAATAACATACAAGAATGCAGATACGTATCTTCACGAATCTTGGTTGTAAAAATGAAAGCGGAAGACCAAAAGTTAAATATAGTGTCAATTTATGCACCCGAAGATAATAAACCGAAGAAGAAAGAGAAGCCTTCTACGACCAACTACAAAATTTAGTCGGATCATTACCAAGTAACCAACAAATGATAATCCTGGGAGATTTTAACGCCCGCATCGGAAACGAAATAATACCTGGAATAAAACAAAGGTTCAACGAAAACGTGTTAAATGACAATGGAGAACTAATGACACAGCTATGCACATTTAACGAGCTAAGGATTAATAATACATTTTACAATCATAAGGAACACTATAAATTTACATACAGCAACACCAGAGGCTTCAGGTCTACAATTGATTACATTGTTACCAACAGATACGTCCAACCAAACCAAATATTAGATATCAGGACGTTAAATTCCGCGGATGTAGGAAGCGATCATAGCCTGCTATTAGCAAAGATAAGAATGAAGTTTAAACCCCAAAGAAATCTTGCACGAGTAACTCAAGAATTGAAAATAAACATCGAGTCACTATGGAACTTATAACCAAACAACTATACGAGAACAGGTTGAAAGAAAAAATCGAAAAAAGCCCAATAAAAGAAGAAGATAACATAAACATAGCCTGGAAGAAACTAAGAACCAACATTTTAGAAGCTGCATATGAAGCCCTGGGAACACGAACTGTAAAAAACCGGGCTAGAATGATCAAAACTCCTTGGTTCCGCCCAGAGATTAAGGAAATATGCAAAAAAAGAAAATAGCATACCTTAACTATAGGACATTAAGAACACCTGAGTCATACGAAACGTATAGACGAATCCGGAATCAAACAGCGACATTAGTAAGGCAAACAAAGCAAAATTATTGGGAGATTTTTTCGAAAAGAATGGAGAGTGACTTCTATGGACTCCAAAAACAAATCTGGCGATTTATTAGAAATCAAAGAAAGGAGGTCAATGAAATGATAGAAACAAACCAGATCACAAAAGAAAATTGGATTAACTATCTAACAGAGCTCTATAAATCAGAAGAACCTCAAACGGAACTAAATACGCCAGAAATAATAACCAGAAGCGACATACAAATTGAGTCCAGTGATGTAGAAACAGCTATTCGAAGACTAAAGAATAGGAAGAGCTCAGGGCAAGATGGCATCCAAAACGAGTTAATAAAATATGGTGGCCAACGTCTCACACAACAACTAACATTCCTAATCCAAAAAATACTATGCCAACACAAAATACCTGACGAATGGCGAACTAGTACAACTATAGTTATGTTTAAAAAAGGAGACAAAAAGTTGCCTACAAACTACAGGGAATCAATCTTTTAAACACTTCATTAAAACTAACGACAAAGATTATAACGAATAAAATTAACAGCTTAACGAATCTAGAAGACGAACAGCAGGGATTCAGATCAGGCAGATCGTGCACAGACGCGGTTTTCATCATAAGACAGATAACAGAAAAATCAATTGAATACAACAGACCAGCATATATGTGTTTCATTGATTTGGAAAAGGCACTCGACCGAGTGCAGTTAAAGGATGTTATACACCTCCTCTATAACCGGCAAATTCCGAACAATCTTATCAAGACCATAGAGGACATCTATAGAAACAATAAGATCCAAGCAAAGATAAATGGCGCCTTGACTGAACCGATTGATGCAGGTCGTGGTATCCGACAAGGGGATTCCCTAAGTCCCCTGCTTTTTAACATCATTATGGACGAAATAATAAGAAACGTAAGACTGCTAAAAGGATATAAAATGGGCAGTGAAGAAATAACCATCCTATGCTATGCTGATGACGCTGTATTAGTGGCCGAAAATGAGGATGATCTACAACGTCTACTACACCGATTTAACTGCATAGCCAAATCATTCAACATGAAAATATCGGCCCAGAAAACTAAATGCATGACAACATCAAAGACGCCGTTAAGATGCAAACTGGAAATTGAAGGGAAGGTTATTCAGCAGGAAATGAGATTTAAGTACCTAGGAATAGAAATCTCAGGATATGGTGATGTTGAAGCAGAGGTAAGAGAACAGACAATGAAGGCATCCAGAATAGCGGGTTGTTTGAATGACACAATATGGCGAAACAAAAACATTGACATAGAGACCAAAGCAAGAATCTACAAGGCAATGGTAAGACCTATTATGTCACATACCGCAGAAACTCGACCAGACACGGCGAAAACGAAACAGTTACTAGAGACAACCGAAATGAGAGTTCTTCGCAGAATAGCTGGAAAAACACTACTGGATCGAGAGAGAAGTGAAGATATAAGAAGAACATGCAAAGTGGAAAACATTAACGAATGGATACTAAAAAAAAAAAAGAATGGAACGAACATATTAACAGAATGGACAACGGAAGAATTGTCAGAATTGCACGGGATAAGTCACCGGTAGGCCGCAGAAGCACGGGACGCCCACGAAAACGATGGTGCGACAATTTAACAGTGCAATAGGCAGAAAAACGTCGTTACGAAACAGGCAATTTGCCTAAACTAAAGAAAGAAGAAGAAGAAGAAGAAGTAATACAAAAAGGCTGTTGGTTTTCTAAAATTAAATAACAATTTTATTTTATTTTTATAATTAAAAGAAACATCTTTATTAAAGCAATTTTTGTAAGCTATTAGTCCGTTTATGAACGATTAAGTATTTTTCACTACTATAGCACAAATCTAAGAAGAAAAATGTTTATGCTTATATATACATATATAATAGAACTTGATTAACAAGTATGCGTTTATCCGACGTCTTTTTAATCAAGATCATGGTTATCTCTTGTCTTATCCCCGTTAATTTCTCTATTGGATATATTTGCATAAATACAACTTTATAAAAAAAAACTGATTTCCCTAAATTTAAGATATTCTGATAATAAATACATGTGTTTTATTTATTTCAACAAACTCAACAACTGTACTTCTATCTTTAAATTATACTAATTATAAGAGAATGCCGTAATTATTTGTTGGAAGTTGTAACAAAACAAGATTAAGAATAAAAAACAGTTATATTAAATTATAAATAAGATTAGTATAAATAAAATGTTTGCGTAAAAATGCATTTTTAAGTGGTAATTTAATAAAACAATAAAAATGCAAACAGATAACAATATTCTGATAAAAATAAGAAATATAAATATCATTTTGTAATAGATACATATGCATAATATAGATATTATTTATAAATCTATACATATGGTAAAAGCGGTAGTGAATAATAAATGAAAGGTGGTTTTATTTAGATTACACGGTTATAATGTTAGACACTATTAGCTAGCGTTGATTCAAATTGTACTGATCTGAGCTGAACTGAACGATTACGGGTTTCTTCTTTTTTATATTTTTCTTTTATCTTTCTCGAAACTTTTTGACCATTTCCGAATATTAAACATCTAGATTATTTCTTTACTTTCGATAGGGAATATTCGAGAGATTCGGTGCGACAAAATATCAGACGACCGCTTTTTCAAGCGGTATCACGTACCTAAACAAACAAATGCATTTCCGAGAGACGGTCTTTTTCATTCTATGTAATATTATATGCATATAAAACATATGGAAATACAATATATATTTTTTTTTTATTTTATTCGTTTTCTGTTTTACAGTTTTTATGTACACAAGTCAGTCGGATATGTAAACGTCTTATGCAGGTTCGTGCACGTTGGCGCCTGCACTAGTGTGAGTGCGTGCGGATGTTTATTTAGGATATCGGTATTCTTAAGATTAAGTGTGGGGAACAGAGGCTGTATTCGTCACCCGTGAGGGAGGCCGATGCTTCGTCGTTCGATGAAAAGGTATAAAAGGGCAGTCGGGGAATACGGCCGAGGGAGTTATAGAGGAGTTATAGAGGAGAAAGTGAAGGAGTTTAGTTCAGTATTGTCGGTTCTTATGTTAGTAATGATGACCCTTCTTATGAGTCTTATGTATCTTACGGTAACGGGTTATTACAATTATTAAGAATTGTCCACTATTGAAAGTAACGGTCTTATGAAATCTTATGTGCTGTAAAGTTTACACTTTCATGATTTTAATGTCGTCGGCTTCTTCTTATCGTTATTGAAAATAATGCGCTTCCTCTTCCAATAAAATGATAGATAACCTAAGCGAAGAGAATAAGCTTTTTAATGCTTTGAATAAATATTTTTCAAGGAATTATAATATTTGTATCTCTTAGAAGCAAGATTATTATTTTTACCTTTTTACAGATTCATGTCTTGCTTATTAGTTGTAAAACAGTTGGATTCTATTAGCATAATAATTCAAATTGAACTCTACGAAGAATACATTAGTTAAGAGAAATCTTTATATCGGTAATCATTCTTCTTCTTCTTCATTCTTTAGTTTAGGCAAATTGCCTGTTTCGTAACGACGTTTTTCTGCCTATTGCACTGTTAAATTGTTGCACCATCGTTTTCGTGGGCGCCCCGTGCTTCTGCGGCCAACCGGTGACTTATCCCGTGCAATTCTGACAATTCTTCCGTTGTCCATTCTGTTAATGTGTTCGTTCCATTCTTTTTTTTTTTAGTATCCATTCGTTAATGTTCTCTACTTTGCATGTTCTTCTTATATCTTCACTTCTCTCTCGGTCCAGTAGTGTTTTTCCAACTATTCTGCGAACAACTCTCATTTCGGTTGTCTCTAGTAACTGTTTCGTTTTCGCTGTGTCTGGTCGAGTTTCTGCGGTATATGTCATAATAGGTCTCACCGTTCCCTTATAGATTCATGCTTTGGTCTCATATCCATGCTTTTGTTTCGCCATATTGTGTCATTCAAACAACCCGCTATTCTGTATGCCTTCATTGTCTGTTCTCTTACCTCTGCTTCAACATCACCATACCCTGAGATTTCTATTCCTAGGTACTTAAATCTCATTTCCTGCTGAATAACCTTCCCTTCAATTTCCAGTTTGCATCTTAACGGTGTCTTTGATGTTGTCATGCATTTAGTTTTCTGGGCCGATATTTTCATATTGAATGATTTGGCTATGCAGTTAAATCGGTGTAGTAGACGTTGTAGATCATCCTCATTTTCGGCCACTAATACAGCGTCATCAGCATAGCATAAGATGGTTATTTCTTCGTTGCCCATTTTATATCCTTTTAGCAGTCTTACGTTTCTTATTATTTCGTCCATAATGATGTTAAAAAGCAGGGGACTTAAGAAATCCCCTTGTCGGATACAACGACCTGTATCAATCGGTTCAGTCAAGGCACCATTTATCTTTGCTTGGATCTTATTGTTTCTATAGATGTCCTCTATGGTCTTGATAAGATTATTCGGAATTTGTCGGTTGATAAGATTATTCGGAATTTGTCGTTAATTATATCGGTAATCATTGGAAAATTAAATTTACATGCATAGATCCGATGCTGGAATGAAGTCTTTTCCTTGGATGTGCTACGGTCTTTGAATGGAATTCAAAATGTAGAGCTGCATACTTAGATAAAACTATTTAAGAAAGTAGTTTATATATGAAATATACAAAATATAAAAAGAGAAGAAGAGTATGTGATAAATTGAAATAAAAACAATACAATACATATATTAAAATACTTACTGGTATACCCAATGGAAAAAGACCATTAGGTAGACAAAGGCGTAAATGGGAGGACAATACTAGAAGGGATATTAGGGAAATGGGATTTAAGGATCGTGAATTGAGGGATCGCGCTCAGGGACGAAAACACTGGCGGGATTTAGTATATGCGGCAACGAGCTTTCGAGTTCCCAACACCACTTAATAATAATACTACATACATTTTAATTGGTAAAGTATTTTAACTAAAAAGAATATTGCTATTTTACTTACTATTGCATGTTACAATATCAGGATAAATAGAATGATTGTAATTCATCTTTATTCTTAGATTAAAATCAGCAAATTGTTTAAATTGAACGCGTTACTGATGTCCAGCGAAACCAGGACATCAGCACGACGCCTCTCTGCGCACTCTAGTATATAGTTCTCACTATCACATAAGCGCTTACATTAACCGATATTTCTCTTTTTATATTTTTTCTTTCGACAGCAAGAATTTTTCGTTTTGGCAATCGAGTGTCGTGCGTTTTGTATATTTATATATATCGGCGTATAGGCGCGGCGTTTTTTTATTTATTGTCAAAAATTATGAAATTTGAATAAAAGAAAAACAATAATTCATTTTAACAGAAACTAATATTATTTAGTTAAGAGTAAAAATAATGATTTAATTTTGTGTCTCGCCATATAATTAACACGTTGACTGCCATGTCACCCGTATTCGGGTGACAGCAAAAGTTCTCATCAGGCCACGTCACTTATATTCGGGTGACAGCAAGAGTTCTCATCGAGCCGTTTCCCCTTTACTTCCGTGACTCCTTTCAAAGGATTTCCGAACATATTTAGATAAATATTTGACAGGAGATAATAATACTGTTGAATTTTTTTAAAAATCGTTTATTAACAAAATTATTTACAGTGCAAAATATTGAAGCATTCGCTGCAAAGTTGCGGTTGACCAGGGCAGCTTGGACAAAATGTAGTAGGTTTTCTAAGATTTGCTCGTGCCTTTGATGTTTCCAGTTCTTCCCATTTATTTGCGTTACACCGTTTGCATTCGCGTCTAAGGCTTTTTCCCAAATTATTTCTGCGAACGGTGATGCAATGCGTATTTCGTCGAACCGAAGGCACGGTTAAATCTTCAGGATTTGTTGATTTCCATTTACGCATTCGTGAACCTGGAGTCAGCCTCGATTCATTTAGTTTTTGTTGTGCATATCTATTAGTTTCTAATACCAGCAAGTTTATGATTTCGTCATCGACGAACAAGCTAAACACCTCATACGGATTTATATCGTCAGGTAATTGCTTATTCAGACCGCCTGTTTCTTGAAAAGAAAATTATTTTTGTCGACCACTAAATTCACTCCATTCACTCTGTTGAATTGGAACTTCCTCAGTATCATCAACGTTGCTTTCTTCTTCCAAGACAAAATCTCGTAACATCTCGTCAACAGTATCTTCATAAAATTCATTATCACTAAGATTGCATTTATCCGTATCCGTATCAGAATCTGACGATATGATTCGATTTACTTTTCTTCTTTTGGGCAATCTGATTACTTCCTCATCGCTGCTATCCGAATTTGAGCAACCAGCGTGACTAGTCTTCCTTTCACTGCTTTATGAATCATTGCACACTGACTTTTTCATCTTTCTCTTCACCATTGAAAAATTATGGACAGAGATTTTAAATTGTACTACTCAGTACACGGCAAAGATTACAACTGCTCGTGCAGAGAAATAACGTGACAAGTGAGGATCGTAGCAGATATCAGCACGCATCTTACAATAGCACGCGTGGCCTGACGGGGATTTTGTTTTAAACAAGCGTGGCAGTCAACGTGTTAATTAGTATTAATTGATATAAATTTTAAAAAAAACTGGTGTGTGTACTTATGTACGCACGTCAGAAGTTATACTTCTTTGGCATACCAAAATTAATATAGCATCAACAACCTCAAAAATAACTGCAAAAAAAATAAGTATAATCTTATTTATTTATACATGAAGAGGAAGATGGGTTTAATTAAAATAAATAAGAAATAAAATAAGAAATAAAAAATTAAATAAGAAATAAGAAATAAAAAAATTTATCAAATAATAAACTTTGAGGTATATTTTCTTCGCCAGGTGCAATACGTAAATATTGTTCTTCATCCCACATTAATGTCGGTTTGTGCGCCGTAAGACTCTCTTCTACAGGAATGTGTTCGCTGACATCATTTTGTCCAACTTTGTCGTGAATTTGATTATCATTAGAATATTAATCATTAATTTTAATATCGTACATTCTATAAAATAGAGACGGTATTAAAAATTGTAGCCAAGCTTTAATTGTACGCTTGTTACCAATGACATGTAAGTAACTAGATCGGTCAATTTTCTTACGATTAATATGTACATTTATACAATAATGGTTATCGATATTTCTTTGAAGAGATTTGACCATTGTATTAACTGAAACAGGCAGTTTAATTAATTGACCATAACTGGCGTATTTACCATTCACATGGCTCAGACGTCTGATCGGCATAAAAGAAATACAAGGAGAAATTAATCTTTCAGAAACTAAATATAAAGGTGGTAGATGCTAAGGTACATCTGGATATTTGAAGCCGTTATATGTTGATATTAGAGGAATATTCTTCTTGTTTAAAGCTTGTATGCATGTATTACAAAGCTTAGTATTTTCCATAGGTACATTAGGTATAAATTGTATTAGAATATCCTTATGTTCATTAGATGGCTCTTTTAAATCCTTTTTAAACCACAATCTGTCACATACTGAGCATGGATGTTCAAATGAATTGCCCAAGAATTTTATTTTAAATTCCTTATGAGCTCGTTTAAATTAATGATATTTGTTATATGGTAAAGAAGGATCTAAATCCATATCAATTTGCTCGCCAGTGGAATTATTAATTACTAACTGGTCTGAAGAGTTAGAATAAATTCAGGGTACATCTGATTGAGGTAATTCCTGATCCATGATTGTGTCTTGGTTTAACGAATTGCGTTCTTTATCCGGTACAATGTCTTGATTAGACAATACATGTATAATCGAAGCATCAGCTAAATATTGATTATTTCGTGCTTGAGATCGTGAACTTTGCTCCATGTTTGTTAATGTAATGTTTTTTGATTTTATACGATGATGACACGGCATAGAAGAATTGTCCATATGCACATCAGCTTGCACAGTAATATAGTTGTGATAGTAATCTTTTGCAGTAGACAACGATGCATCTTCAAAAAGTAAAAGTAAAAATTAAAGACCAAATTCCCAAACGTACCAAAAAGAAGTATAAGTTCAAAAATAATAATAAGCAGTAATATTAGTTATTGCTGTGAATTTTAAATTGTATAAATTTGTACCGTTAATCATAGGCTGAGCCAATGGTTCAGAAGTCACTAGTAAATTCGAAGTCGATGGGGCACATAAAGTTCCATTCGCAGACAATTTGATTTCTTGAAGAAATAAATGTAAACTAAATGTTAAATAAAATAAATGTAAGTAACTTCAAATAACCTCAGAACATAAAAACCAAACAAAAAAAATAAATGATTAGCAATAATATTAGTTTTTTCTGGGACATTTAAATTATTTAGATTTGTACCTGTAATCACAGGCTTAGCCGATGGTTCGCAAAGTAAATTAGAAGTTGACGGAGTACATAAAATTTCATTCGCAGGCAATTCATAACCTTTTCGAATAATTTTTCTTCGCAGCCAAGAACCCTACAACGTTTTGTATTAGCGTGCATTATGTTTTCCTTATTTTCCTCATTATTTTCCTTATTTTCCTTATTTTCCTTATTCCTTTTCCTACGAAGACGATAATCTCTACATTTCTCTGCATTAGTTTTAGGCATATTGAAAACTAAAATAGAAATTTAAATGTATACTGATCCTGGTCAATAAAAAGCTGCAAGAGATTATAGTTTAATAATAACTTCAAAAATAAAATAATAAAAATAATTAAAATAAAATAAATAAATTTTCAATAATTAATAATAAATAATATAATTTAAACTATAGATAAATGTGAACGCTTAATCTTAATTTTTTTATTGTTGCTAAGGAGAATAGTTGAAGATCTACGTCCGATCGGCACTATTGTTTTATTAATTTAAATCGCCACGTGTCCTGCAACTTTTTGTACGATTTTCTGGAAAATCTTTAGTGAATCTGGAAACTTAAGCCACACAACATTTACTTCTCCATCTTCATTGAATTCAATAGAAAATAACTACAATTTTCCCGAATGCGAATATATACTCTACATTTGTAAATAACATAAAATATAACTTCAATAAAAACTTTAACAAAATAAAGATATTAAATAGAATTTAAATAAAATACAATTATTAAAAAAATTAATAAAATAAAACAACAAATAAGAAAAAAGAAAAACTCTTGGTTAAATCAATGCAAAGTATAATACTATATTGGCTCGTCAGGCAAATAGTCTTGTAGCATAAAAGCTCTATTTGATAAATTAAATATAATAAGGAATTGCGGTTTTAACAAAAAATTAAACACGTATTTCACCTCTTGCTCGCTTCGCCTGTATACGGATTCAACAAAAAGGTTCACCTCGTTTATGGAAGTATAAGGAATACTTATACTTTTCTTATTTCGCTTCTAGCTTAAATCGCTTTGTTCGTCGCTTTCTTTGTGAATTCTTTGCTGCTTATCTAAGACGTGTCGTCGTAGGCGTCCAGTGGAAGAATGGGACGAGTGCTTTGTTTATTAGGCCCTGCAGTGAGTGCTTAGCAACAGTTTAAAAAGTTGGGTAAGAAAATTTCCTTATTTTCAATATTTTTGAAATGATTGCGCCGCGTATTTCGAATATACGCTATGAATCTATAATCTTTATAAATAGTACATAAATTGTAATTACGTTGAGTGTCTCACGAATTCTGAAGGAAATCCTCGTCAGGCTACGCTCGTTATTTAGTATTAAAAAAGAAGTATAACTTAGAAATATTAAAAAAATTCATGTTGCACAATACGTATCCATTCTTTCATGGTAAATTCTCCATATTTTTATAAATAATTACAGATTACCTATCACAATGATAACATATTATTATTATTGTCATTATTAATTTTCCTTGTTACTTTTTCATTTTCCTAGTTTATTTTTTAAATAATGTTATTATTATTACATTATCAGTATTCTTATCATTATTTTATTTTTACATAGAATATAGTTGATAAAGAAACATGTTCCTCTTCCCTGCTTGATGATCGATAATATTTTCTAATGAAGAAGATTATTTTTCTTTTACTATTATATTTTTATTCTCATTTATTTATTGAAGTTATTTAATTTTATATAAATATATATATTTTTAGCGTGACCAGGTAAAAAGGAGGAGGATTGGAAATATGAGTAGATAAGCTACTAATTATTTTTTTCTATTAAGTTAACTAAATAACTTCAGAAAATAAAAGAAAAATATTTTAAATCGATTGATATATTATATATATAAGAAAGAATAAAAAGAATAACTTCAAAAATAGAAAAATATAGATATCAGTCCACATTAAATGTAAGGGAGATATATCGAATTAATTTATGCGTCAACGGCCATGGCGCGGTTACAGCATTAGTTCTCGCTCGATCATTTAGTAAAGCAGCGCTGATTAGTATTTGGATGGGTGACCCGCTTGAGAAAAAAAGGAAGAAGAAGAGAGACAACTTTGTGCCGTAAACTTGAAATCGTTTTGCCGCGCGTCGTAAATACCGACAAACTTCATGGTGTCGTTTTTCCAGACGCTCGAACCAATCAATCCCCATTACATTTTTCTAACGCGCCAAAAGAAGTATACTCAAAAAAAATAAATAATAATAAATAAAATTGATAAGAATTATTAATATAAATTTTTTGCCTCACAAAAATTTATTTGTATATCAAATATGATTGTCTTTAAAACGAAATTTACAATTTAAATATTTTTCCTATTAAATTATTCCTATATAAATTTTAAATACTGATTTTTAGTTTCGTAAAAATTTATTAGTTTATCATATTGAATACATATTTAAAAGAAAGAATCTTACATCTACACATATAATGAATTCAAAATATACAGGAAAGAGTATTCTAAAAACATAGAATTTTTTTTTTTGGCTAACATATATTTAATTTTAATTCATTTTTAGTATGTTCTATGAAAACAGTAATGCATATTTATTCAGCTTCTAAGTTATAAGAATTGTACGAAAAAAATTGAATACTCGTCAAGTGGTACGCTAACGTAAGTTGTATCTTCCTGGATTCTCGTGCCGTATTAACGTTCGATTCTTCGTAGGGGAGTTATTTTTTTATAAGTTTTTTCTATCCTTAGGTTATATAAATAATTTTTACATTTCCTAATTTCCAATTATATACACAAAAAAATTTAAGTATTACAAAAAAATTAAAAGCCTAAATTTTTTCACATCTTGCACAAATAAAGGAAGATTTATTACTTAAATTACAAATCATTCTGTAAATATCATCCTAAAAAATGTATCGTTTCGGCACGTTAAAAATTAATTTTTGTTATTTATTGGATATTATTTAATGTCTAATTAGTAATTTTATTACTCGCGTAATATGTTGATTTTAATAAAATTTATATCGTTAGCACAAAATTTGAAAAAAATCTGAGGTAGGACTAACTGACCGTCTCCTTGTTAAGGATAGAAAAATTTATACAAAAATAACTACCCTACGAAGAATCGAACGATAATAACCAACGAAAATAAAACGATAATATAATAATACGCTAGTGCACCACGGGACGAGTATCCAATGTTTTCGTACAATTCTTAAAACTTTGAAGATGAGTAAGAATGCATTACTGTTTTCTTAGAACAAAAAAAATGATTTAAAAATAAAAATGTCTAGCCCGAAAAAAAATTCCATGTTTTTAGAATATCTTTTCCTGTATATATTGAATTAATTTTATGTGTAGATATAAAATTCTTATTTTTAAAATATGTAATCAATTTAATACACAAATAAATTTTTACAAAACAAAAAATCAGTAATTTAAAATTTTATAAAATACATAATTTATAAGGAAAAAAATTTAAATTTTAAATTCCGTCTAAAAAAAATACGTATTTATTTTGATATACAAATTAATTTTTGTGAGGCAAAATATTTATAAGAAATAATTATTTTATTTAATTTTATGTGTCGAGACACAAATTAATTCATTATTCTTACTCTCGACTAAATAATAGTAGTTTTGTTATAATAAATTATTGTTTTTTTTATTCAAGGTTCATTATTTTTGACAATAAATAAAGAAACAGCGTGCCATAAGCATTAAGATTCGATTTAAAAACGCCACGCTTATACGCCGATATATAGATATATAGAACGCTCTACACTCGATGTTTAAAACGTAAAATGCTCGCTACAGAGAATAAAAAAATAAAAAGAGAGAAATATCGGTATTTTGTCTAACTCGCACTCGTATACAGAACGCTCAACAATCGACTAAAATTTATTAAAAAAACTTATAAAAAAAATAATTCCCCCACAAAGAATCGAACGTTAAATACCCAGCGCGAGAAGCGAAGACGTTACTACTTACGCTAACGCACCACTCAATATTTGCTCAATTTTCTTCGTACAATTCTTAAGACTTCGAAGATGAATCAGAATGCATTACTGTTTTCTTATAACATAATAAAAATGAATTAAAATTATGTATAGACAAAATAAATTCCACGTTTTTAGAATATCCTTTCATATATATCTTGAATTAATTTTATGTGTGGTTATAAAATTCTTCTTTTTCAAATATTTATTTAATTTGATAAACTAATAAATTTTTACGAGACAAAAAGTCAGTAATTTAAAATTTTATAAAATACATAATTTAATAGGAAAAATATTTAAATTTTAAATTTCGTCTTAAAGAGAATACGTATTCAATTTGATATACAAATAAATTTTTGTTAGGCAAAGAATTTATATCAATTAATTATTCTAATTAATTTTATGGCGAGACACAAAATTAATTCATTATTTTTACTCTCAACTAAATAATAATAGTTTCTGTTAAAATGAATTATATTTTTTTTACTCAAGGTTCATTATTTTTGACAATAAATAAAGAAACGGCGTGCCATAAGCATCAAGATTCGATTTAAAAATGCCGCGCTTATACGCCGATATATAGATATACAAAACGCTCGACGCTCGATGGCCAAGACGTAAAATTCTGGCTACCGAGTGAAAAAATAGAAAGAGAGAAATATCGGTTTTCTTTCTCACTCGCACTCGTATACAAAACGCTCGACGCTCGATGGCCAAGACGTAAAATTCTTGCTACTGAAAGAAAAAATATAAAAAGAGAAATATCATGTCGGGTTATCCAATTAAATTGAAATACGCAGTATCGTTGAAAAAGGTATTTATTTAACATAACTGAGAAATATATAATATTGCAACTCAATACGTGGCTACCTTCTATACCGCGTCGCGCTAACTCTCCTCTATTACACCATCTGCCAACTTACAAAAAACTAAGTGGTTTGGTACCACTGTATCGGAGACGTCTGAGATACCAAGATAGGCAACTCGCTTTATTTTTCCAACATATCAGAACGCTCAACAATCGATGGCCAAGGACAATAATACTCGTTATCGCATCATAAATAAAAAGAGAGAAATATTGTTTGTTCTCTCACCTGCACTTTCATTCAAGACCGAGAGTCCCGGAGATTGCCGAAGATCCTTCATTTGTGTATTAGTGCACATGGACGCTCGCACGCACACTAGCCCGCTCGCGTGTAAAAGCCGACTGAGAGGCGGGACTTGCTTCCCCACTCTTACAATTATTTTCCCATCTTCAATCCAATTTTATTCGCTTATTTTTAAAAATACGAAGATAACTAATATAACATTTTTTATGTATATTTTAATTTCTACAACTTTTGTTTGAAACTTTTTTTGATTAAATGCCTAGATTCTAAGATAAAGCCATTTTTTACCAATTTTTATCCTTTCTTACCCTTTTTCTCAAAAACGGCACCTTTAACCTCAAAAAAATTAGCACCATTCGATTCAGCGTCGTCTATTTACCCTTATGTCAAGTTTACACCTTCTTTCCTGAGATCGAGGAAAACGGCCCCCGTTGACTGGACTAAGATAAGAAACCTTGGTCATTGACCTTTAGTTACAGTCGTGCTCTTCAGGCTTCCGTTCTTCGCGCTTGGGCAGGCAAAACCGATCAAGTAACAGCTGGACAGGAAGAACTTATCAAGAGGACTAAGGCCAACAGCGAATCGGCACTTAGCAAGTACGCGGGAGGTGTCACATGTGCTGCCGGCGGTGCTGCACTTTTCGTAGCGAATCATGCATATTAAAGAAATTGGCAAGTAGTATTTATTATTAATGCTATACTATTTCATTGTGAATCATATTGCGATATATATTTCGTTTAAAAGTTTCTATTGATAATAAAGAACAATAATATTTCAGTTTTTCGTTTACTTTTGTATAATTGTATAATTATACTTTATTACATAAGTTCTAGCATATACTTATAATCGACTAATAATATATCAGTAAATTTTGCTTTTGTTAATTTTTATAAATATTCTTATATATATAAATGTGTGTGTGTGACATATTTTATCTTACATAATATTCATAAATATCTTTAAATAATAGTTATATATCGTATAAGATTATTACATTAATATAATAATATTGATTAATAATATATAAAAGAAATGCGTCTATCAGCAATTCGAGGGATTACTTGGATTAATAAATCGAGAAGTTCGTACTATTTTATAAATATATACTTGACATATTGATGTCGAAACATAAGAATGTTTATTTTATAAATTTTTTTTTCTCGTCACAAACTTTTCGAATAAAATTTAGACAAATTTATAAAAATATTTCTTTACACTGAATTAATTAGCAAACAATTACGGGAATAAACGAAAATGTTTTCCGA
This sequence comes from Polistes fuscatus, assembly GCF_010416935.1. NCBI lineage: Eukaryota > Metazoa > Arthropoda > Insecta > Hymenoptera > Vespidae > Polistes > Polistes fuscatus. The sequence goes on from NW_025113137.1 coordinate 79,520, forward strand.
TAATTAACAAAAACAAAATTCCCTGCTTCTCTCTAAGGGGGGAGGTGTCACGTCCTAGTGACGACTTTTACCCGATTTGTTAACTTTATAAGCATTTCCAGGAACGACCATCGTTTTAATATTAATAAAGAATAATAATATATTAATAATAAAATATTAATAATATATAAATAATTTAGTATTATATAAATGTTAATAATTGTATAAAAATAAATTTTAATAAGGTAGTAATTAAGCGATAGTCGTTCGTGAATAAACCTGTATTACGTCTTAACGACGACTTTGTTCGATATGCAAGTGTTTTCAACTTTCATTATAACACATATAAAACATATATATATTATATAAGACTAATATAAGAAAATAAAAGAGAAAACGCCGATCACGTGATCCATTCCTTTTGCGCTATGTACTCGTAAACACGCCGATCGCGTGATCCATTCCCGTTGCGTTTGTAGTCGTAAACACGTCGATCACGTGACCCAAGCATGCAGAGCACGTGATCGCGCGTCGAACGGGTGATATGTAGGTGTTCTCAACTCTCATTGTAACATATATAATACATATAAATTATAAGAGTAATATAAGAAAATAAAAGAGAACACCCCGATCACGTGATACTAGCGTGCAGAGTACGTGATCGCACGTCGATCACCTGATCCAAGCATACAAATTACGTGATCGCACGTCGCTCACGTGATCTGTAGCTAACTACAATATCTAATATAAGTACTTCGAACTAAAAAAAATATAGAGAGGAATTACAGGAGAAACAGAGGAAAAAGATAAAATAGAAGTTAGTCTACCGGAACATTTTGCTTAGTCAACTTCAATACTTTTTTTTTTAGTTCGACATCTATTACTAAGTTTGCTTCGTTTGTAACCGAGTTTTTGTTAATTTTCGATAATTGTTCTTAATCATTACATTTATAAAAGTTTTATTTTTTCATTTGTTACTATCAGTGAATTGTTTTCGAATCAACCAACGAAGCTCCTTTCCACACCTGATTCCGTATACCTATCATCTCTTACTCATTACAACGGTTAAGTTCCGCTTCCGGCCAAAATCCCGGGTAAAGTACTGGCTCTACAGGCTGACCCAAAATAGGGCATTTATTCTCTTTGCCGAGAAGACAGCAAGAAAGTCGGTATCGGATCGGAGAATTATAAAAATAGTTTTTACTCATTGGCAGTCCTCTTCTAGGACGTCACAGGAAGATATATATATAAAAACTGGTTAAATAAATGAGGCTGATATTAGACGGAACTTAAAAAGGATTATTACTACTGCTGTGGGTCCAGATGGTTTATCTATTAAATATTACAAGCTTTTACTTAATTATTATGTGCCCTCAATTGTGGACTTATTCAATAATTCAATATTGTTATGTCAATTTCCTCAACAGTGGAAGCAATCAATAATTTTGCCTTTGCCAAAAATTAAATCTCCGCAGTCATACAATGATTTAAGACCAATATCTATTTTGTGCACATTATCTAAAGATTTGGGGCGTTGTGTCTATGATCAACTCATTAGGCATATTAAGTTTATTAATCTATTAGATCCGTATCAGTCAGGCTTCCAAGAAGGAATGGGCACTTAAACTGCCATTATTCGTCTTTGTGATGATATTCGACTGGGAATTGATGATAAATTAATTACGATTGCAGTATCATTTTATTTTACCAAAGCTTTCGATTGTGTGGATCATTTACTTCTCTTACGAAAACTTAAGGATTTAAATTGTTCATCTGATGTCATCAAATGGTTTTGTTCCTATCTAACTGAGAGACGTCAAGCTGTGAAGCTAAAGGACAAAATATCTGCTTGGAAATATCGTCGTTGTGGTGTTCCACAAGGCAGCGTTCTTGGTCCACTATTATTTGCTCTGTTTGATTAAGACTTGGGAAGTCTAATTAGCTGCAAACATCTTTTCTACGCAGATGATCTTATTATTTATTTAACTTGTTGCCTTTCAGATATAGAGAGAGCTGTGAATGAGCTTAACGAAATAATTACGTTAATAATCAATTGGTGTATGAGGAATTCCCTTAAACTAAATGCTTATAAAACAAAGGCTATAATTTTTGGAAGTCCTCAACATGTTAACAACTCTGTATGTATTAATGCTCCGAAAATCAAAGTAGATCAAGTAGTTATTGATTACGTCCGATCAATTAAATACTTAGGAGTTATTTTGGATGATACTTTGTCTTGGCATCAACAAGTCATGTTGATTAGTAATCAAGCAATGAGTTGCTTGTCCCGGTTGAAAATGAACAATCATTTGTTTAATATGACTATGCGTAAAAGATTAGTTGCCATCTTAATATTACCAATCTTTGATTATTGTTCAGCAGCTTATACAAACATCTCAGGAACATTACAAACTAAATTACAAAGAAAGTTTAACGCTTGTATTCGCTTTATCTTTCGTCTACAACGATATCAGCATATTACTCCGTTTAGAAGAGCTTTAGGATGGTTTACTTTACAAGGTCGACGTGACTTCTTAATGGCCTGCATAGTATATAAAATGTTGCGCCTTCAGCACGACAAAATATTAAGAACGAACTTTAGTATTCTTACTTCTGTTCGTGGTCGTGCTGTCAGGCAATTGGATGTATTATGTTTACCTTATGCAAGAACCAGGACTTATGACAAATCATTTTTGGTTACTGCTGTTCGTATGTGGAATCAACTACCGGAAGATATCGTAGCTCTAAGTGACTATAAAGAATTCAGATTAAGATTTTATACCTACTTTATTGATAGAGATATTCAGCGTGTTTTGTGACTTACGATTTAATTTAATTTAATTTTTTTTTTTTTAACCATATGTTTATTACTTTGAACCAATACTACTATACTACTATTATAGAACTATTATACTTTTATTTATTATTTACTATTTTCTTTTTACATTTATCTACTTACTGTGCGTTACTACTAATATAATGATAAGATTAATAATAATTACATAATTTTAATTTTTGTTTTGTTTTATCTATACATTACATTGTACTATACTGTAATTAATGGCCTTTAGGGAGCCTAGGCTCTAGGGTCAATAAAATATTATTAAATAAAAAAAAATAAATAAAAATTACCCTTTAAACTACACTATTTACATTAGTTTACATTACCTGCAAATAAAAGAAACAACATTTACAGCTAATATTTCACTCTCGTTTAATTGTCTTATAACTGGTTTCGCAATTCGAACTCTGCTTAACGAATTCTGTTAGGGAACTGCTAAAAGTTTCTATGTATCCTGTCCCATTATCAGCATTCCCAAATCTTTCTATGTCTCGCTCACTCTAATACGCATGTGTGTCTTTACTATAAGACAGCAGCAAGTTTAAATAATTACCAAAGGTAACGAAATATAGCTACTAATAATAATATTTATTAGTATATAAATCTAAAAAACTAGTTGTTTATTACGTCTTAAAATAAAATTATAAATAAAAGTATCACAGGGAAGTTGGAAATGGTAAAAAACTGGTGTACGTACTCATGTACGCATGTAAGAGGTTATACTTCTTTTGCGTAACAAAACGTCGACACAACGTTGAATTTTCATACAGTAATATTTTTATTACGTTAATTTATTGATAATATAATTATTTAATATTTATGCAAAAATTTTTTATCTGCTTAAAAATACGCTCATAAGATAGAAGTAAATCCAGTACTATCTGCTGACAATATTTCTATTTTGCGCTGAACACTTAAACATATGTAATATGTAGCGAGCCTTTTGCCTTAATGCAAGGGTTAAAGGGCGTTATTATTAAATGAATAGTTTGTCAGGATTAAAGTTTGGAATACACATATATTTAATTTCACATAAAGTAACTTAAACGTAAGTCTTCGTAATTACACAAGCATAACATAAGAAAACATAAGACATAAAAAACCGTAAGACATAAGACAAAAAACTCAATAGGGCCACATAACACTTTTATATAATACGACCACTTAAATACCTCAGCATAATACCATAAGACTTCCTATAACTCAATCATAAGACTTTTCGAGGCGCAATCATAAGACTTTCCGAGGCGCAATCATAAGACTAACTCTTTTCTTATCTTATGCATCGGTCCTACCGCCGACGGAGAGGGAAAGGGGACGCAAAGCGATCCTAGTCCCTTTCCGACACATCATTGGTCATCAACCGTCTTTCTTCCAAATCTACGTAACACCTTAGAGTGGGAGTGCGTACTAAGCATTCTCGGAATCTCCACAGTCAAGATCACCAGATGTTATTTGTTCAGAAATAAATATTATATCCTTTTCTTAAGAGGACCCTATCTTACGGATTTTATAGTGCCATAAATTCTTTATGTATCTTATACAAACAAAGATTAGATTATCCTATATCTATCCTAAACAAATATTACTCCTTAAAATAATTCTTACAATTACGAATCGAGCTTCATACATACGAAAACGTCATATTTTAGCTCAATCTGATTTTTTAATGTCAATGTTCAATTTTTGTTTCCATTTAATTTAATATTGTATGTATTTCTATTTCCTTTAATCTAATTTTTAATTTTGTGTTACTTTGTGTGGAAATTAAGTTTAATAATTTTTTGGCATTTATTAAAGCGTTTATTACAAGAATATAATTATATTTTCTTTTTTTTCAATGTTTTTTATTTCGTATTTTTACCTTTTTTTCTTTTTTTTCAGTACAACTACGAATGAAATGTGTAACAAAGCCAGAAAAATTATACTGCCTAAACTTCAAGAACTTTCACAGAGCTATTGAAAACTTTGATCAACAGATATATCGCTTTCTTAATTAAAATTTTTGTTAGATAATTTCGACGGACTATATGTGACTGCCTTGCTTTAAATTTTAAACTAAATATTATTGTTAAATTCGTAGACATCTATGTTCCAGGCGGCAAGAATAGCTCGTTTACTTGGCCAATCGTGATTCTGATTATTGGCTTGAATATTAGGAAATACATTTTTAATAAATTCTTCTTTTAGCGTCACTAAATTACAGAAGTTATAAGGCAATGTAATTTGTTTTTAAGAATTATAAACCGGCATCTTTCCGTTCCCAATTTTCAACAATTGATGTGAGAATATCTCAGTTAATGGATCTCTTTGCAGTAAGACATTCATATTTGTAGTTTATTTCGACGACTCTATGTGTTGCCACAAATTTAAATATTTCAGGCAAGCATTGATTTCTTTTGATTGATCAAGAGCTTTGAGCGATTTTTGTGTGTGTCATTGTGCATTAATCCTTAACAATAAGTTTCCATTTCCGCAATACTTTTTCCATGTTAGATGTTTTGTAGATATTGCACATGGAAATTCTAATGACTTGTATATTCAATGAAATTTTAAAGTGGAATGAGCAGTTCTTCCACTTGGTAGCAATGTGGTAGCTATTCTGGACAACGCAAGAGCTAAGTCAATGTCATTTTGGGATAAAATTGTTGTTAAAAAAAATTTAATTATTAACGTATTACCAATTTCTCCCAGCTCATCTAAGAAGATTACTTTAACTTTAGTTGCTTGCAATATTTGATAATAAATGTCTTTTTGGCTTAAGCGTTAGCTTAGAAATATTTTATTGCACTTAAAACAAAAGATCATTTGTGTTGTAATAATTTTCATAACATAATTCTGCATCGAACGCTGCAGCAGCTGGTCGATTCAGCGATGGCATTCCCAATTGATTGATAACTTTATTCACAATTTTCAAACATAAATCTTCAGTGATTATCAACACTTTGTTGTAGATTACTTCTGTTAGACCCATATTTAAATTTGAATTTTTCTGACGAATTCGTTGGATAATATCTTCAGCTATGTGCGATTTATATTTCTCTCATAAATCTGTAAATAATAAGCGAGAGTAGAAAGTCAATATTATTGCGAACAATGCACGAATTTAATTAAGATGTTATGTGTCACATATGTCATTAATGCATAAATCCCAAGGTCAGTCAGTTGTTATTAAAGTTAGAACTTGACATGCACTTTTGGAAGTGGAATGTGTAACAGTGTAAACAGTTCTCAGTCGCTCGAACGACGTTGAACCGGACACATTTAAAAACAGCAGGCAAAGAAAGAAGCACTCAACTTCGTTAGAATGCACGGTGTATAGATTGATTATCGTAGATTTTCTGAATATTCCATGTTGCCTATCGACTTGTTCTCTTCATTTGCGTCGTTCAAAAAATTTTCTACTTCCATTCCATGTAAATTACGTAGGCACTTTGGTATACAACAGTGACCTCGCAAACGTGCAATTTTGACATAACTTGAAAACAGCTGTTAACGTTACAGCCAGTTGGAATAGGGCTATTTCTTATCAAGACCATAGAGGACATCTATAGAAACAATAAGATCAAAGCAAAGATAAATGGTTCCTTGACTGAACCGATTAATGCAGGTCGTGGTATCCGACAAGGGGATTCCTTAAGTCCCCTGCTTTTTAACATCATTATGGACGAAATAATAAAAAACGTAAGACTGCTAAAAGGATAAAATAGGCAACGAAGAAATAACCATCTTATGCTATGCTGATGACGCTGTATTAGTGGCCGAAAATGAGGATGATCTACAACGTCTACTACACCGATTTAACTGCATAGCCAAATCATTCAATATGAAAATATCGGCCCAGAAAACTAAATGCATGACAACATCAAAGACACCGTTAAGATGCAAACTGGAAATTGAAGGGAAGGTTATTTAGCAGGAAATGAGATTTAAGTACCTAGGAATAGAAATCTCAGGGTATGGTGATGTTGAAGTAGAGGTAAGAAAACAGACTATGAAGGCATCCAGAATAGCGGGTTGTTTAAATGACACAATATGGCGAAACAAAAACATGGACAGAGAGACCAAAGCAAAAATCTACAAGGCAACGGTAAAACCTATTATGTCATATACCGCAAAAAGTCGACCAGACACAGCGAAAACGAAACAGTTACTAGAGACAACCGAAATGAGAGTTGTTCGCAGAATAGTTGGAAAAACACTACTGGACCGAGAGAGAAGTGAAGATATAAGAAGAACATGCAAAGTAGAGAACATTAACGAATGGATACTAAAAAAAAAAAAGAATAGAACGAAGACATTAACAGAATGGACAACGAAAGAATTGTCAGAATTGCACGGGATTAGTCACCGGTTGGCCGCAGAAGCACGAGGCGCCCACGAAAACAATAGTGCGACAATTTAACAGTGCAATAGGCAGAAAAACGTCGATACGAAACAGGCAACTTGCCTAAACTAAAGAATGAAGAGGAAGAAGAAGAATCACAAGTTAGATTTTTTATTTAATATTTTAGTAAACATTTTTTTAAGAGCATTATAAGGATCCGAAATCCCAGGAAATAGCAATTATTGAGAAAATAATTCATATTAGTAGTACAGAAAGCATAAGAAACTTTAACGAAAGTAAAATTAGTTTTTTTAAGAAAAATGTTTTATTAGAAATATTCTGGAAACCTATGAGATTTTTAAATAGTCAGAATAAAAACTAGATAATGGAAAACTGAAAAAATAAAAAAGATAATACTATTCCAATGCTTATACTCTTTGTAACTATAGAGATTTTTATTATAAACTTCCTTGATTTAACCGCACTGCTAAATAATGTTTAAATATTTATTTATGCGATTTGATTAGCATAATGAATTCTTTTACGTATAAAGCTTTGTTATTGTACTTCCATGTAAAAGAAATCTTTCCCACGGCTTCTGATGACTTATGACATAAGATTGTTTTTTATAATGAAAAAATATCCGTATGTGATCTACAGAGTTAACGATTCGAGATTCCTAATACTTCCAAATTCAGTAGCATGTTTATTTGATTGATAAATCATTTTTTTAAGATCTTATAAATAAGTTGAACAGACGTAAATAGCAATATTCATTCATATATCATAGTTTTTTTTACAAATACATTTCGAACATACCTAATGCAACATCAACGTATTTAATTATTAGAGGTAATTATCAATGTGTAATATATAAAATAATTTAATAACAAGTTAGATTTTTTTATTTAATTTTTTAGTTACCATTTTTTTTAGAGCATTATATGGATCATAATTCCAAGGAAAAAGCAATACTTGAGAAAATATTTAATGTTTAGAGTATAGAAAGCTTAAGAAAATTTCACGAAAATATTTTTTAAGAAAAATAATTGATTGTTTTCTATATAAGAAAAAACTATCTGTATGTCATCTACAGTGTAATCGGTTCGATATACCTAATACTTTTTAATTCAATAAAATGTTTTACTTGATTAATTAAAAAAATTTTTCTAGATATTTTAAATCCGTTGAACAGACGTTTTTATTTTTCTAATTCCATACATGTTTACAATTTGTCCGTAAACATTGCTTAAATTATTATATAAGTGACAAAGATAGTACGTGGATGGTTTCTCTAATAAGAAAGCGGCGCTGTTGTCGTTTATTTCAATTAGTTATATTTTTTACTAGGTCTCCTTGGTGGTTTCTTTTAAGCCTTCTAGGGATATATTGTTTGTACTTATCGTTGTCTAGCGGGTTTATGTTCGTATCCATTCTTTTTTCGTATCTGCAGGTTTACTTGTTTATTTCTTCTTTTATGGTGAGAATATTTAAGTCCTTCTTTATCTCTTTATAATGGACGTACTATGAAGCACCCATTATTTTGAACATACGTAAACAGTAATATACTTCGATATAATATTTATTTTTATTTATTTATTTCTTACTCCGCCCCTTTCGGGTTTGGAGGACTTCCTTTACAATCTTCCTTCTACAATCTCTTATAATACTTTTCCACTAAACTATGAACATATTACATATGTTTACATACTTTTCCATTAAACTATGAACATATAACATCCTAGATACACTATATTACCAACATAACAACTTACTACTAACAAACTTAAAAAACTGACTTATTATAAAAACAAACAAAAATTATCTTAACACTTTTCTCTCAAACCCTCTCCGCTTCCCTTCTCTTTCCTATCACTCGTTTTAATATTTCTGCCTCCTTCGCATCCTGACTTAGTATCTCCTCTATTCCAACCTCACTCCTCGTTACTTCACATGTTCCCAGTATGTGCATGTAATCTTCCTCTCCATTATTGCACAATCTACACCTCTTCTCTTCCTCCTCTTTCCAAAACTCTCTGCTTTTGCATTCATTCCCGCATCTGAATCTTGCTATTATTTTCCTATCCCTCATTGACATATCCTTCTTCAAATATTCTGGTTCTTCCTCTACTCTTATATACTTGTATATCACATTATACCTTGAGTTACCTATCTTATCCCTTCTCTCTTCCTTGAATTTCCTTTCTAAGTTCAATAATATCTTTTCTCTTACCTCCTCTTTGAACTCCATACCTCTCATATATCTTGATTCCTTTATTCTCTCTCTTCTTATTATTCCGACCCTCATCTTTGACTCTTTCCCTATTTTCTCTCTTTCTCTATCTCTATCCCTTTCTCTTATACATTCTTTCACCAATTTTATATCCGAATCCCTTATCTTCTCTTCGAATTTTAACGCTCTTCTTAATGCTTTAATTCTCATTTTTTCATATTTACATTCTTCCTCCACTATATAATTTGGCGTATTACTATCTAACCCTAAGGTCCATTTCATATATCTTCTTTGTACACTTTCCAGCCTCTCATCTTCCTCCCATCCCCATATTTCTGCTCCAAATAATGCTACACTCTCCACTAACGCTGTAAACAATTTCTTTCTTCTTCTGTAGTTTTTTTAAATATCCTTTCTCCTATGCTCCACGCATTCTTCATTACGATTATTGCTTTCCTCTTCCTCTCCTCCAAGTGCCTCTCATTCCTTCCATTCTTCTGTAATATATAACCTAGGTATCTTATCTCCTCCACCTCCTCTAATTCTCTATCACCCCACTTCCACAGTCTTCCTTACCTTTTCTTTTTTCAAATACCTTAATTTTCGTTTTTGTATCACTTAATATCATCTTCTTCTTTTCCAGGTATTTCTTAAACCTTCTTATCATACCTTTCAATTCTTCTTCTCTATCTGCAATTAATACTATATCGTCTGCATATGATACGCTCCATACCTTCTCGTTCCCAACTCTACATCCTCCTTCTTGCCCTTTTCTCATCTCCTCTTCTAAGTCCGCCATATACACATTAAACAAAGTTGGACTTAACGGACATCCTTGTCTTACTCCCTTTTCCGTCAAAAATTCCTCCGCTTCTTCCTCTCCTACTTTGATTACATTTATTGTTTCCTTGTAAATGTCCATAATCCTCCTACTTAACTTAACTCCCACCCCCATCTCCCTCAATCTCTCTTTTAATACTTCTCTATCCACCCTGTCAAACGCCTCCTTAAGGTCCACAAAACATGCAAAAATTTTTCCTTTCGGTTTACATAATTTCTCATCTACAATATGTTTAACCGTATATATCGCCTCTACTACCCCTCTCTTCTCTCTAAAACCAAACTGGCTCTCCGCTAATTTACCCTCTATCTTCTTTTTCAGCATTTCATTCAGCATACTCGCATATATTTTATATGCTGTACAAGTTAAAGTTACTCCTCTGTAATTTTCTATCCTATCTTTATCCCCTTTTTTATAATCATACACATTGTCCCTCTTCTCCACTGTTCCGGTATTTCCCCCTCTTTCCATATTTTCCTCAACAACTCCCACAGCGCTGTCTCCACTTCTTTTGGCATATATTTCCACACTTCATTTTCTAACTTATCCTCCCCCGGTGCCTTTCCTAACTTAAGTTTATTGACCTGTCTCAAAAATTCTTCCTTGACCAATTTTCTTGCTCCTCTATCTGCTGTTCTACCTCTTCCCTTCTCCTTCCCCTCTGTTCTCTTCCCCTTCTTTCCTTTCCTCCTAACTTTTCCATGAAATGTTTTCTCCAATGTTCTATCCTGATCTTTTTGCTTATCTCTTCTTTCCGCTTCTTTCCGCTTCTTTCTGAACCTATTAATATACCTCCATACCTCTCCTTCACCTGTTGCTTTTTTAACTTCTCCTCTTCTAAACTTTCAAACCTTTTCCTTTTTGCCTCACACCAATTCCTGTACTCTCTTTTTTTGCCTAAATAAAAACTCCTTTGTACTTCCTTTTTCCTCCATGACTTCAGAATTTTCCTTAATTCCCTCTTTTTTCCTTTCCATTCCTTATCATACCATTTTCTATCTCCCAACTTCCATGCCTTGACTCGCTTCTTCATTTTAGGTACTACTCTTTCTATTACCTCCTTTATCTCTTCCCACCTTCCCTCTATCTCCTCTTCTTTTCCCACCCAACCTTTACACCTTTCATGATACTGCTCAATCACCTCCCTGGACCAAATTCTTCTTTCTATCTCCTTTTCTACCTTCTCTTCCTCTCCTTTAATTTTACTTCTTCCTCTAAGTATACTTCTAACGGCATATGATCTGCCTCCGTTCTTGCCCTATTCTCATTTCCTTTATCTGGTCAAACGCCTCCTGATTCCCAATTGCATAATCTATCACCGATTCCCCTCTGCTACCAATATATGTGAACTCTCCTTCCTCTTCTTTCTGCCCATTTACTATGCACCATCCTTCTTCTGCTATTTCCTTTACAAGTCTTCTTCCTTCCTCATTTATTGTCTCATCTTTTGACTGTCTTACTTTAACTCTCTTACTTTCCCTATCCGTTTCCTCTACCCATCCTCCCTCATTACCGGTTCTTGCATTCCAATCTCCCACTAACAAAACACATCCTTTTTCCTTTGACTTTACTTTTCCTCTTATAATTTCCATTGTCCTTACTATATCTTGGCTGTACACCCCTACTATTTTCCAAATCTGTCCTCCCTGCCTTATCTCCTGCATAACTATATTCTCACTCCAAACCTCAAATTTCCTACCCATCACCTCTTTACTAATTCCTACTATTATTCCTCCTTTTGCTCTGCCTTTATTATGATTTCTTGTTGCTGCTACACATTTCCACTCAAACTTTCTTGGCAATTTCCCTTCTAACCCTGCCCATTTATCTTTCTCCAACCAAGTCTCTACTAATATTACCACCTCAAAGCCACTCAGATACTTCCACACTTCTTTGTCCTTACTTAACACCCCCGCTATATTCCACACACACATACTCATTCTTTTTTTCCTCTCCTCCTCCTCCTTTCTAACTTCCTGTTCCTCTCAATCCTTCCTTCTCTCCTTTCCCTCCTCCACAAACTCCTCCCTCCACTCATCATACCTCATCCATCTATCCTCTATTAATATCTCATATAACCTACTCTAGCTCTTTTCCTTTACACCTCTGTTCTCTTGCCTTGTCTAAAATCATCCTCTGGATCTCTCTTTCCTTTATCGTCATGTCCTATCTATATACACTCCTCTTTCTAAGTACTTCTTATTCCTCATTACCTGATCCCTCATTTCCTTATTCTCCAGCTTTACTACCACTAAGTTTTTCTCCCTCTGCCCCTTACTCACTCTTACTTCTGTAGCTTTCTCCACTTTAACCTTTACTTTAATATTCTTTTCTATAAACTCCTCCACCTTTTTTTCCAAATTTTCCTTCTCCATGTTTGTACCCCTTATCACGATATTATTCCTTCTCTTCTCTCTCTCATCTCTTTCCTTAACCCATTCCAGCCTGTATATTCTCTGTTCCAGTGATTTCTTTCCTCCATCCATTGTTGCCTTTCTCTCATCCACAATTTCTTCTCCTCTTTCCATCCTCTTCCCTTTTTTCTAAAATGCTAATCAAACTTTCTATTTTCTTTTCCATTCTGCCCAGCTTCTCATTCATCTCTCTACTATCCTGGTTCTCCTTCTCGAAGCATAATCTCGACTGTTCCATCTCCTTTTTGTCTGCCTTACTTCTTGTTTTGATATTTCCGCTTGTATTACCGTTCATCATAATAACTCTCCTTGGTCTGACAGAAATCTTCTTTATCGACTCTTCTACCAACGCTTTATCCTCTATCCTAACCTCACTCTATCAGGCGTCCTCCTTCTTTTACCCTTTTTCTTCCTCTCTACACTCTCTTAATCCTTCCAGACCTCTTAAACTTCTTCCTTTACTTTACCCTTCCTTCTCTATTCCAGTTGCTCCTCCTTTTACCCTTTAATCCTCTACTTATCACTCTTTTTCTGGGATCTTTCTTCCACACGACCACTCTTTCTCGCGCTCCTACCGGAAGTCTCTCGATATAATATAGTTGTTGTAGAAACACTTTGAGAACATTATTTATGCAAGATCAAAGAATTTAATGTTAAAGAATATTCTTCTTTAAATCGTTTGTAAATACAGACGTGTTTATCTACCGCTCCAGAGAATATATTTAAATAATAAATACATTGAGGTACAGTGTATCGTACTTTAGTTTGACATAGAAGATACAAGGGTGAAGCGACCAGCGTCCTAACGAAGTAACACTGCTTCACGCGGGCAACCGCGTGTTTTATCCTATGACGAAAAGATTTGACCATAGAAACTAACCAAACAAACAATCCTCTAACCTTGCTAATACAGAAAAGAGTAATCAAAATAGATAATAGAAACTCGTGTATCGAAAGTGAAATGAATACAGATACGGACGATTCGCAAAACTGGATTCCCGCTAAATGAACCAAATTACACAGGCTTCAAAAAATCGCTAGATGGGTGAACAAAAAAACTATAATAATAACTCCTCCGCACAACTACAAACAAAATGGCTTCAAGAAATACCCATTAGCAACTCTTACAATCTACTAGACAAGCCAAAATAACCTAAAAATACTATAGGAAAATTGGAAGGAAGAAAAGCTGTAAAACCATCACCAATATACATTGACGTAGAGATTATCGACGCTCTGCTCCAGTTACTGGTTGAAACAGTTGGACAATATAACTATGTAATAAAACAACTTAAAGATAACCAAGGGAAAGTACAAAATACTACATCAGATACGTTCAGAAAGGTAGTAAATGCTCTAAAAACTAAAAACGCAAGATACCACACGTATCAAGAAAAAAACGAGAAGAGCTATAAAATCGTAATGTGAGAACTTAATTCCAAGTCTAATACAGATAAAATAACAAATGAATTGAAAAACTGTATTTTTTTTTTTTTATAATTATATGTATTTAAAATCAATTCTCAGCGAGAATTATTAGTAGTTTAAGATGACGTGATTCGCTTTATATTGGTCTTCTCGGCCATCCACCGGTTGTTGATTTTGCAGTATGTCTTCTATTGGACGTGTGAATCGCCTGGTTGCTTTCCAAAGTTAATAGTTACTGTTAACTACGGGATTTAAATTTGGTAGAAAAAGGTCTATAGTCCTTTATTTTTAAAGTTTTTAAGATTTTTTCTTATAATCCTTGTTGCTTTATTTAATTTCTGTTTGTCAACCGGTAATTTGTTATTTTGCCAAATTATTCTCAGGTTTTGTTCTCTTGGATTTTTGATATAATATATTCAGGGAACTGGTTGCTATTCCTATATTTAGGAATAGGTGTAGAGCCTCGAGCTGCATATATTATATTGTTTGATAGGTAATTTATTTCAACGTCTACATCGTCGGTTTTTACCAATAGTGTTGCGGCTTTAGTAGCAGTATTGACTGTCTCTCGAAAATGAGCCCAGTTTGTAAATTTATTGCATATAGAGCTTGGAGAGTTATTCTCAACAATGGTTGTGTTTATTGTTACTATGATTGGAGAATGGTCAGAAGAAAGGTCAAGTAAAGAGCATACCTGTATATATCTAGGAGATATATTTTTAATTATGTAAAACTCAAGCAAATCTGGGATTTTGTTTACATCTGTTGGCCAATACGAAGGTTCTCCAGAACTAATAAATGTTGCTTTAATTTTTTCAATACTTTTAAAGAGAGTTCTCTCCCTTGGGTTTACAATTTTACTGCCCCAATGGTTATTTTTAGCATTAAAATCAATTCCCGCCATGTATCTGGTGCCTAGACTTTCCGAGAAATGATCGAATTCTGCTTTTTGAATATTGTGTTTAGGGGGCAGTAGACTGCGTAGATAGCTAGTGGGCTATTCCAGTCTTAAATCATTACATTATTTGCCTGAAGGTAGTCTTGTTTATAGGGTGCAAGTTCGTAATGTTTAAGACTAGATTTAATTATAATCGCTGTACATCCATGTGCTCTTCAACTTTGATGATTCGTGCAGTAAACCTTAAAGACAAAAATTTTTAAGTAAGTTTTGTCAGTAAAGTGTGTCTCAGATACCAGCATTATTTGAATATCCTGATGTTTCAAAAAAGCTTCCAACTCAACTTTTCGTTGCAATAAACCGTTGGCATTCTAAACAGCGATACGTAGTCTTCGTTATTTGCCGATACTTGACAATTTACTTATGATAACTGGTAACAATGAAATGAGGATGTTTATTTGACTAGATTGTTTTTCAATGAGTTTTTCCAATTTCCTCAGACTTTCGGAAGATCTTGTACAATTGCTTGTATTTTTGTTCTTGGATGTCTCCAGGTTTGAATTATTTTATTATTATTATTATTTTATTACTATGATATACGTATATATTTAATACGATAATTTCCCTTCGTTGCCTAAAAATAAGATAACAGTAGTTTTTTGTAATATTGGTTTTTCCCCACCTGGTCGGCTTGTAGTTTTGTCTAAATATTATGATTTTCCCTGAGACTTGGTTTTGGGAATGTTTTCTTAAGCTGTTCTTGATACCGTAGACATCTCTTGTAGTTCGCAGTATTGGAGGCCGCTACATAGAATACAGGTTGGTAAAGTATCAATGGATTTTTGCAATCAGCTGTTGCGTGTTGACCTGCGCATTTGACACATTGGTATGTGCGATTGCAATACTTCTGAGTGTAATCGTACCTTTGGCACCTTTTGCATTGAACTATTTCTTTCTTTTTTAGCAGTGGTTAAATTTTGACTATTGTATTTTTTAGTTTGTTTATGTTATATATTGTGTTATTATTTGGTTTCTGTTCCAAGTCAATATAGAACATTGATAGCAGGTTATGTGTTACCCTGTGTCTTATATTGCTTATGTTTACAACTTCAAGCCCAAGCTCTAGAAGTTCGTCCTTTAGGGCATTCAAATCAACGGAATGATGAATGTTGAGCAAGATAACCCGAAACGACCGTTCCTGTTTTAATTGATATGTGTGAAAATTAGCGTTCGATGATTTCCAAAATTCTCACAATCCTTCTATAAGTCTCCGGATTAGCTAGCAGGACACGAACCTGATTATTGCTTATCTTAAGAGTGTAGCTTTTTTCATGCACGACCTCTTCTAAACATTTCTTCAGCGATTAAATATCAATAACGTCATCTATATATATCTGAGGAGGAGGAGGAGGCGCTTTTCCTGACTTTCTATTTACTGGAGCCGATGCATCTACCTTCGTGAACTCACTCAGGATTTAGTACCTATTTGCTGTTTGTAAAACTCCTACCATTTCATGATTTTTGTTGTTGTTATCATCCTCTGCTCGTGGTGTTTTGCTGCTATAATTATTATTCGACGCATGATCCAGTAGCTATTTCCCACGGCGATGGCCTGAATGTTTGCATATCCTGGTCAGGGATATGCGAAAGGCTTATATCCATTGACGTTACTAAGTCAAAAGATTTCAAGTTTAACGTCTTTCTAACGACTTTCTAGCGCACTGGCTTCTCAAGATAATAGCAAAAATATATACGAGATACAAACATTGCCTAATACAATAATTAAAGTAGAACCACATACAACTAAAAGAGAAATACTTCCATGCACAAGATGCTAAGCCTATGGGCACACAAAAAATTACTGTAACAGCAATCCTGCATGTGTAAAATGTGCAAAAAATCACTTAACAGCACTCTGTCCTCAAGAGGGCAAAATAGAAAAAGTCATGTGTGTAAACTTCAACGGTAACCACCCAGTAAATTACAAAGAATGTCAGACAAGAAAATTACTACAACAAAAACTGTATCCTACGCTGCGAAAAAAAGTATTGGAAAAACCTTCTCTAGAAGATTCTTACGAAAAAACATACTAAAATAAGCAAATCATAAATGCCAACAGGGATAATACACAGATAGTTGAACTCAGCGAATCAAGGAGAAGCTACGCCGATGTAACCAAACGTGCACATACAAATACAAAAGACTTAAACACTGAGGAGACATCGGACATAAAAGAACTACTAAAACAATTTATTAAAAATACAGAAATCATTACCACAATGATAATGGAGTAAAATTCTCTTTTAAAACAACAAACGCAACAAATCACCACAATGCTAAGACTAATAACAAAAACACTACTTAATAACAAATAATGGATACACAAATAAAAATATTTGCTTGAAACAGAAACGGATTACAACAACGAATTCAAGATACCAAAGCAATCATATACACGCGCGACGTAGACATTCTACTCGTTTTCGAAACTCATCTCAAAGATACAAACTATTTAAATATTTCATACTACACCATGTACGACACAAAACATCCTTCAGGTAAAGCGCATGGTGGAACTGCCTTAACTATTAAGAACGAGATCAAACATAATCTATTCAGTAAAACAACCCACGATTACCTATAAGCCACCACAATTATCTTAAGAACTCAGGGTAATTCCCTTAAACTAACGGCTATTTATTCACCGCCAAAATTCAAAATTACAATAGATCAATGGAACTACTTTTTCAAGGCATTAGAGAATAAATTTGTAACTGCTGGCAACTTTAACGCCAAACATCCATATTGGGGATAAAAGCCACCTCACAAAGATGTAAAATTTTAAACTCACATAACGAACGCAAACCTAGACATCCTCACGACAAGTGAACCAACATACTTCCCATCAGCTTCTAATAAAACACCTGACTTAATAGACTTCAGCGTCCTTAATTGCCTAAACCTAATGCACTTCAAAACCGAATTATCACTTCATTTCAGTTCATACCATTCACCTATAATAATAACTTATCAGAAAAAACCTATAATATATAAAACTCTGTACAATGAAAGTACAAATTGGATGATCTTAAAAGAAACTTCAGAATCAAAATTAAACTGTAATATTCCGCTCAAGACCTCTTTACAAATAGAAAAAGCTTTTTATAATTTATCATGTGGTATACAAGAAGCAGCGTGGGCATCTACATCTCAAAATGTTATACCCAGAAGTCGTGTTACGGTCAGAGCAAACCTTGCAGTCCCTTTTTGTGCTGTTTTGCTAAGTCGCTTGATTTAAGATTTCAAATAAATCGGACACTGCAGCAGCGCAGCTCGAATTCACACTTGGAATCAACTGTGCGCTGTATCGGCGCCGCTCGAGTGAAAAGAGTTTACTCATCACCTTATCAGATTCATTCCATTATTATTTTAACATTATTTAATATTTTATTTTTATGGATTACATATATAATTATGGATACACAGAACATGTACTTAGGTTATCTACTTGGCCATCTAATCTTCTTACTTCCGTTAAGAGTCTTCTCTACAGATATCGCTTCTACAGCCTACATACACACTCTACTTATACGACTTAATACCTAGTATAAGTAGCATGAAAATTACTATTATCATAACTGTAAATTCTTATAGACTGATATCGCTCTTATCACTACTATCTAAATTGCTGGAAAAAATAATATAAAATAAAAAGAATAATTTCGGACAAAAACCTGATTCCTGACCATCAATTTAAATTCTGAAACAAACACTCTACCGTTGAACAAGTATACAGACTTACTAATACGATAATCACAGCTTTAGAAAATAAAGAGTACTATTCCGCCGTCTTCATAGATGTAGAAAAAGCTTTCGATAAAGTGTGGCATCACGAATTATAACAAATAATCAATAAACACTTTCCACACTCGTATTACAAACTCCTAAAATCTTACCTTTCTGAAAGAACAATTTACGTAAAAATAAAAGATACTCATTCAAACATCAAACAAATCAAAGCTGGGGTTTCGCAGAGAAGTATCTGTGGACCTGTTCTTTACACCCTCTATACGGCAGACATACCAATAAACGCAAACTGTACAGTCTTAACATTTGCAGACGACACGGCAATGCTTACCATAAACAAAGACCCACAACAAGCAATTCAATCGTTACAAAACCAAATCAACTCTCTCGAAGAATGGCTACAAATAGGAAGACCGAGGTAAACTCTACCAAGAGTAAATATATTACGTTTAAGCTGAGGAAAAACAAAATACCGAAACTACAATTATATAATACAGAAACTCCACAAGTAACAACAGTCAAGAATTTAGGACTACACCTAGATTCCAATCTAACATAGAAAAAGCATATAAATGACAAAATCGAAGAAATTTGCTTAAAAAGGAGACAAATGGATTGGCAAACTGGAAAAAATCAAAACTTGCATATAAGACAAACTAATAATTTGGAAAAAAATAATAAAACCAATCTGGACTTATGGAATACCGCTAAACGGTATAGCAGCGAAAAGTTCCTTTGCTAAGCTCTATGCTAAGCAATCCATAAACTCCTTACGAACAATCGTGAATGCTCCATTGTACGTCCGTATCGAAGAGATAATAAGGAAAGACTTAAATATTCCCACAATAGAAGAAGAGATAACCAAGTCAACCTGCAGATACAAAAGAAGAATTGATACGCACATAAACCCGGTAGCAAAAGATAACTAAAACCAATATATCCGTAGAAAGCTCAAAAGAATCCACCCAGAAGACCTAGTAAAAACTAAACCTAAATGAAATAAACGACAATAGCGACACTATCTCATTAGAAAACCGTACACGTGCTACCGTTTTTCACTTATATAACAATTTACCAAATGTCAATGGACAAATTGTAAATTTGTATTGAGTTAATATAAAAACAAACAAACAAATATTACAGAAAATTAACAATCTATAACATTTGAAAGAATTTAATTATCAGTTAAATTGTTTATTTAACGTTTTAATTATTATTTTTTCTAAGCATTATATGAATAATTAATCTTACGAAAAAGCAATATATAAAAAATTCTTCCAGCTGCTAGTATTGTACGCAGAAGAAACTTAAACAGAAATTAAGTTAGATAGGAAGAACAATGACGCAGTATTAATATCCAGTACACCTATGAGATTTTCAAATAGTAAGGATAACAACCTGTTTATGGAAAAGTAAAAAGATTTATAATATAATTATATCTATGGTGCGTGTGCAAAGCGATTTGAAATTTACAGCATAAAGTTAGTTGCCCTAAAGCTATCTTGTTTTAATGTTAACTTATACCATATATAAGAAAAAATCAGTTACTTCTTTGACTTGTCACCAGAGAGCGAATACCATTTGCCGTTTCTCACAAGTAAAATGCTATATTTGATCTCTATATATGATTCGATCAGAAATAAAATTTAGATCGTACTTCATGGGATCATCTTTGTAGTATATATTTAAAACTGCTTTTTATAAAGCTGAGTCGATGTAACTACGATGACAGCTTTAGCTCTCTTCTTTGAGTGGAGAAGGACGGATTCGGAATTTTGGTTTTAACATCAAGATTTTGGTCACTGATGATCGTTTACTCCTATTACTTAATGAAGAGAGCTAAAGGAAGTAGAGCTTTCCGAATAAATATTAAAGGAACATTTCAAATTAGCTTTATATTTAATTATATCATTTTCTTCCCAACGACTTTCAAAGCGAAAACATTTTTAGAAACGTTGTGATTGAAAACTTTACGAAACGAGAAAGCAGCACAGAAAAAAGAGCAAACATTCAAACCTATAAAAACTATAAAAACACTTAAAATATTACAGGAAATTGGCAATATATTTCAACTGATTACTTGTGCTGTAAATTAAAAAATATTATAATAAGTAATTCGAAAAATATTTTCTTTCCCGATCTCAGGATTAAGTTAGTGATTTATTAATGAAATTTTCTAATGAAGAGGATTGCATCTTATCAAGCAATAACATACAGAAATACCGTTGTTAGATGTTACAACGGTAAAATTATTTTTGCATATTTTATGTCATTATTCTTTTCCTACTGTTATAAAAACAATAGTATTATTTAAAAATTTATCAGTATCGATATTTACTTAACTTATAATTTTTTATTATTGGTTTTTTAAAGTTACGGTGATCTACACGACAGTCAATCAGTTAAAGAAAAAAGTGGCAATTTTTACCAATAATCATTAATTAAATTAGTAACCATAGCTTATATGAAAAAATCTAGTGTAATTTTGAACAGATTATATGCCTCTACTTTTCTTTTATGGATAATAAATTTTATTTACACATTTTTTAATTCTGAATATCAAAGTTTTTATAATCTCTAAATATGAATCGCGACATTTAAATATTATTTATTTTCGGTCGTAAAGAATAATAAATGATAGGAATGTTAGGTAGTCATCGTCTTGATATATAAACAAAACGTGAAAACGTGAAAACACTCTAAAGTTTTGCAGTTTGCTAGATACTATATCTGACTCTTTTTTTATACAAGCTCTTTTCTCCTACGCTATATATCATATATATGTTATAGGGAAAGTTTGACCTTCCAAAATTATGAGTTTTTCATTGCTGTTGTCCACAATGCCAGGCATTTTTAATCAACGTAGGAAACAAAAAAATTGTTATCATATCTGGCTAATACATAATTAATTAGACTATTACACAATTTAATTTATTTATTTATAACCTTTTTTCTGATTGTTCTTAATTTAAACTCTAATGACTGTACTTTTAATTTTATTATAATTGTGCAAAATCAATTTAAAAGAATTGAAGTTAAATGTAAAAAAATTTAGGACACTTTGTAGCTTTTGATCTTATAATACTTATGTATTTATTCTGCTGTGTGGCAGAATCGTCATAAGACCTAATGTAAAATAACAATTATTTTAAATTGGAATAACATTTAAACGACTATAGAAACAATTTTAAGTTTTTACAATAGCTTATGCAGTTAGATAGATGTATTCTTCTCAGTTAATATTTACTTCGTAACGTTTTATTACACCTTTTTAACAACTATAAATGCTTATACGAATGCTATAAATATTTAATTAAACAAATATTAAATAAAATTAAAAAGTTTAATCTTAGGTATTCTGGCCATAGTTTTTTAAATCTTTGATCAAATGTAAAAGTTTTTAAAGACTATACATTGCACCATTAACGAAATACAGACAGCAAATCTTTTGCAAGAAAGGAGTAGTAGGATTTCTAAAAAAATTTTTATATTTATTTACATTTCAGTAGCGTGATTAGTTAAAACACAGTTTCTTTAACGTAATATCGTCGAAGTGAATCCTCGACATGAAAAATTTTTTCTCTTGATTTTCTTTGTTTCCGTTTTTATTTTTGGTATTTTAAGGTATGTTTAATTTACTTTATACTTTTCTAAATTTTTATTAGAGTATGTTATATTAATTTTATAGGTAATATTATAAACATAGTTGCACCTTAATTATAAATCGTGAAAAGTGCTTGAAATTATACTTCTTTTAAAGTGTTTGAGAAAAGATGATGAAAATGAATTTTTACGATGCTTGAACACAATCACTAAATCTACATCTTGAAGTTTGTCGGAATTTACGATGCGTCTGCACATCTATTTCAAAATTACGGCATAAGGTAAATCGATAATTCTCCCTTAAATTAAGTTTGGACTTATAGGTATCTATATTCTGATATTTTAATATACACATCACATCATCATTTATTATTCATGAATATTGGTAATAAAAGTATTTTTTGAGGTTAACTAAGGTATGTATAGTAATATATTAGTTTTAATTCCTTTTTTCTTCTCTATAGTGATCATCAATTAAAGTTGAAAATGAATAAACGATAACATGCTGTGCGTTTTTGTGTACCTTAACTATAGGATGAATTTTTTTCTGATTTAAATGTAAGAATACTGATGAATTACAATCGTACTCTTTATAGTAATATTATAAAAGACAATAGTAAGTAGATTAGCAATATTATGTTCAGAAACATACTTTACTGAGTTAAATATGTTTATTATATTATTTTTTCATTCAATTTATGGTACTCTGCTTCTGTATTTATATTTGTTATATTTCATACATAAACTATTTTCTTAAATAGTTTTATCTAAGAGTATGCGGCTGTAAGAAAAAGACTTTGTTCCAGCATCGGATCTATGCATATAAATTTCATTTTCCAATGGGTTAACAATATAAAGATTTCTTTTAACTAATTTTTTATTCGTAGAGATCCCATGTGAATTATTATGCGAATAGAATTCAACCACTGTAACAAGGAATAAGCAAGGCATGGATTCGTTACAAGGTAAAAAAAATAATGTTTCTTCTGATAGAAACAAATATTGTGATTCTCTTGAAAAATATTTATTCAAAGCATTAGAGAACTTATTCTATCTCCATAGATGATCAATCATTTTACTAGTAGAGAGAGCGCATTATTTTTACCAACGATAAGAAGAAGCCGATGGTATTGAAATCATTAAAGATTTTTGAAGACACAGTCTTCTTTTTATTTATACAAGAAAGAAACCATGTGCATTAATTTTCTATCAATAGAATTAAAAAAAGAATGCATTTTTGTGTTGCTTATAAATTATTTTTAAAAAAATTTCTTTTTAAACTATAATCTCTTGCAGATTCTGTGTTAGCCCAAAAGCTGCTATTCTCAGGGAAGTAAAACAAGGTTTTATAATTCATCGAGTTAATGGGTCCCAGTCACCAGGACACAGTGTGTCCTCAGGTTGCGGATAGATGAATGGCCTATTTTTCTCGGATAGGGATAGAGGTTAGTTGCGAACAAAGTGAATAAGCAGTCGAGGACAGCTGATGGGAAAAGGCACTCCTGGTCCGGGATTGAGCGTAGGTCTGATAAGCTCAAACTATAAAACGACTTTATCTGGAAACAACCAAGCATCGCCATGATTTCTGCTAGGGTAAAATTTTCCGGAGGTAAACTAGTCCCCTGTTCAGATCTTCGGGTGGGGACTACCCTAGGAAATTCATGTCTAGTTAAGTTCAAGAACAAAAGAAATCTCAAAGTTGGTACGTAGAACGTACGAAGGATGTACAGATCCAGGGCGTTGCAATCGATGGTCGGCGAGAACAATAAGTACGGAGCAGATGTTGTCTCGCTGCAAGAAACTAGATAGTCCGGGGAAGACTTGCTAAACACTTTACCGACCGGTAGCGGTTTGGACATACTATGCCCTTTTCACCGCCCACTCAGCCGCAGATCCTCCGAGACACTGGCTCGGTTTCGGCCTAGACTGACGCGCGGGAATATATGCGCTTTTCTTAAGCTCTGGTAAAATTGTACGCTTTGTGTTATTGTAGAGTAACCAAATTTAATAAAATCTTTTAATTTAATAATATTTGTGTCAAACAATATTTATTTTATCTAATACAATCGTTTTCAGTTTATTATTTACATAAAATATTCCATAATCCATATAACAATATTTGTCGAATAAAGAAGTTGTTTAATATTTTTTTAAACGTTGATATCGATCGAAACAGTCACCTTTGTATAGTGGGACGTTGCAGTATTTACAAGCGAAACCTGTTTTGCTTAGTTTTTTTTTACTTGCACAAACTCTGCATTGTCGTAGGGGTTTTTTACATCGACCGCTTATCACTATATTTACAAGTTTATATCAATCTGATGTCCTGCTTCTGTTTCTATATTCCGCCATTTGTGCAGAATGTATTGTCGAGATCATGTGTACGTTCCTTTTGCCATTATTCCATACTTGTAATAAAATATGGCCATTTCTAAGAAATTGATGTTAGCCTCTTGAATGTTTGGCAGTTTGAAGTATTTGAGGAAGACCTCTATTCTTTCGAATCGTCCCGCACACTCGCAATTTATTTTTTTTCTAAATTTTAGCCATGTTGACACTATTATAGTAATTATCTTGATATATATGGTGCCACATGTTCTTATACGGTCTAATAACCGATAATACATTCTCTTCTAATTTTTTTCCATCAGCGGCATACACACAAGAATTAGATACGTATCCTGAACGAGCTTCAGACAGCACTCTGATCAGTATTCCGTATTTTGTGATTTTTGCGGGATTACATGTTTCGATTGACAGTCTATCTCTTCACGGAATTAAACATCCATCTAGAGACAATCGTTGATCTGGTTTATATACGTTGTTAAATTTTTCCTTGAAATAATCGATAACAGGCTGGACCTTCACAACCCAATGCGAATTGGGAGAAATATCATTATTGTTACAAAAATGCCAGCTTTGCATTATTTGTAAAAATCTGCTTTTTTTTGTAAATTTTTTTTTTTAAATTGTAAAAAAAAAAGAATTTGTAAATTTCTGCTCATAACCTTCGAGAAAACGGCGTTTCTATAGATGGGTCTGTAGACCAATAATCGTGGAGAACATCCTTCTTTACTTGTCCCATGAGAACGATCAGGCCCAAAAATTTCTTCATTTCAGTCACCGTGACGTCTTTCCATTTTTTTCGCTTTTGATGTAATTCTATATTTTTCCACAGTTTGATAATGATACTTGTTAGATTCCCTCACGAAGTGCTCAATCAGGTAACTTCCAATGAATAAATTCACAATATCTATTACGTTTTTAGAGGAACTTTGTATAATTTTTACGCCAGAGCTGCCTTTGAAAGGTTTCAAAATTATATGTTTGTCGTTCGTTGACCATGTACCATTGTCGTCTTTAACGTTATCATTTATGCCCACGTCTTCTGAATCACTGTATATTAGCGGTACAGGACGTCGCTTTCAAATCGCTATACTACTGCTATCACTTTCGTCATCAGTACTACTTGCTGAACGGCAGTCAAGACAATCTGACAGGTCGTCGAGATAAAACTCACCGACACTATCCTTTTCATTCATTTTTGAGGGCTAAAGCTTACAGAAAAGCACCAATTATCTGAATAAAGAATGCGAAATGCTTACAGCTTGCTACTTGTCAGTCTAGTCTAATCAAATCTAACAGAAAGATCAAAAGTTGATTGATCGACGTCCGGTCGGTAAGCGCTGTGGAGCAAAAGTCGAATAATCGATTGCCGGTCGGTATGTGCTGAGAACAAAACGTTGATTAATCGACGGCCGGTCGGTAAAGTCTTAACACAGGGGTTTAAATGCTTCACCATGGAGGGTCGGGGACCCATAGTTCTTGCGTCAGATTTATGATTAGTAGAAAAATCTTATCAACGGTTAGAAAAATTGAATTTATTAACGATAAAGTAGGACTGCTTGTTGTGCAGGGTTGGTGGTACAAGATTGCAATAATCAATTTGCAAGCGCCGACGAAAGACAAAGAAGATGAAATTAAAAACGGGTTCTACGAGGAACTCGAACACGCCGTGGATCAATTGCTGAAAGAGTACATGAAAGTAGTCTTAGGAGATATTAAAAAGTTGAATTAAATATTTATTATTCTTTAACATCTCTCCTCTTTTGTTTCCTACATATGATTGCTAAATCACATTCTATATCCTAATCCCTATCAAATAGATCGGTTGTTACAATAATTTCACTGAAATTAAAATATTAACATTATTCATTATAACTTCTCTGTGCTTTATAATTTTCGTAAATCGATAATATTTCGCTCGAGATATGTGAAGATTTTCTGTTAAATCTGAATATGTACTATTTTATCAATTCTCATTTTATCAAGTATATATTTTAAACGTATTAAATTTTTCCATGCATACATATCGAAAATTGTTTTATTTTGCTTATAATCAACAAATTATAATTAAACTAAGAAGATAGTTGACACAACAATTCCAACTTCTACATACTTCTAGATAATTTTAATAACATAATATATTTTCCTGCAAGAATACGAGGTCAGAATGACTACTTGTAAAAAAATTTTTAAGTTATAGGGAAATATACTCACGCTATGATGAAAAGTAATATATTTCAACTAAAAAAAAAATATTAAGAAGATCACTTTTTTGTTGCTTGGCAAAGATTATCAGAGAGAAAATAAAGTACAAAAAAGTGAATATATTAAGGAATAGATGATCCAAAAGATCAAGGCATAGAACATCCATTTCATCGTATAATAAGCGATTTTCAGCCTGGAAAATAAATGTATCAAAAATTGATTAAATAAATAGGAAAACAAAATATTTTATAAAAACAAGATTATTAAACATTTACTTTCTGTAATAAATTTTTGATTCTTCTAACGTCTCCATCGGGTCTTTCGCTAAATATACTCGTATTCCCCTAATGTAAATTTCAAAATAATACTGCCAATCAATATCAGCAGCATTGAAAAAGAAGGTATGTTTATCGACGAGTGATAGTTTGTCCCATAATTTTAAAACGTTATCGTTACTGAATTCCCATTCATTAAGTGTAAAAAAATTTAATACATGTTTAAGCTTTTCTATTTTTCTGAAGATGTTAAGCAATCTGAAAAATATACAATTATTTGATAATATGCTTCTTTACCGATGATTAATAAATCGCTTGTAAATTTAAATATCGTCATATATTACATTGGCTTTCTTCCGCTGAGATAAGCTAACGAGTCCACTATAATAGCTGGTATCCAGTGCAAAAAAATTGTCAAAAGAAAATAGATATAATAGTTCTGTATCATCTGTAACGAGTAGTAAAATAATATTTGTTTCGAAGGAAATTTTATACCACTTGTTTTTATATTATTTTCTACAGTAGCCCAATTTATTGGTCTTTGAACAGAGGAAACAACATTATAAATCGGAATCTCTTTGTCCGCTGGTAAATCATTATTTTTTCCATTTGAAGGACTAATACTCTTTAGTATGGACCTACAATAAAAGATTTTATTTATTCGCTTTAAATGTTATTTTAAGAAATAAACTAACAATTCATTTTAGTGATTTTTTAAAAAAGAAAAAAAGTGACCTTTTCTGTGCAACGTCCCATGCTGCCGCAATAATGTTATTGACAACATAGTCAGCAGGAATTATGTCGCAAATAAGCCTATCATTGAGATTTACCGTGCGTAAAACACCTATCGCACTACCAAAAGCAATTCCTGTTATTCCATACAAATTATTGATCCAACCGGCAATTGGTTCCTTTTCCGTTGAAGCAACAATTGATGGCCTAACGATGCAAGATGGAATTTTATTGGAATATTGCCGTATAGTATCTTCACAGATTGCCTTCGAATATGCGTAAGTATTTGGCCAATTACCAAGTAGCCTGTAAGATAAGCGAATATGCTAAACTACTTAAGTTAGCTCTAAGCAAAATACAATATTCTTGTTTTTTTATTACTTTGGTGTAATTAAATCTAATACGTCTTCGCTTAAAATCTCTGTCAAATTGATTATGTCTTCTGTCTTTATAGGCGGCATGTAGAATTTTTCTTCAATTTTTTTATGTATGCAATGTGAATATGCCGTTGATATATAGACAAAGGCCTAAAGAAAAAATTAATTATAAAACTAGAACATCATATTTTTATTAAATTCAATGTCTAAATAAATAAATTTCTTCAGAAATATTTTTAAGTACGTGATTATATATAGAGAAACCGTGATTATATTAGAAAAAAGTACCTCTAAACTTTTCATCTCCTGGGCAAGCAAGAGGAGATCCCTTGTTCCTCTAATATTCGTATTAACTATAAAACGAATATTATCAATAAAACGCACGGATGCTGCACCATGAAATATCAAATTGGTATCTTGAATACGTTTACGATCTTCCTCCGACAAACCTAAATTCACTTGATTCATGTCTCCTTCTATGAGAATAATCTTTTTTTCGACATCTTTCTGCTCTTTCTTCAATCTTTTGAAAATCTAAAAATTTAAATATACACCATAATATAGGTGATTTGTTTCATAAGTATAGCAATAATAAGTAGAATGTTTGTAACTTTACTCACAACATCATTGAAATACTCTTTGAATCGAGTATTCGGATCTTGCTGTTTCTTTGCTCTTATTAGCAAATAAACCGTTTTTATGTCTGGACAACATCTAATAAAAATAGCAATAGATTTATACAAAAAGTTCTTACAAGGGGAACATACACTGGGATACTCACGGATTTTAACGAGTTTGGTATATTAGTATTATACTTTTAGGGTGTTATCGTGGTAAAGGGTTTTTTCAAAATGCCTAGTAAATTTGAGAAAGAATTAAAGAAAAAAGTTTTAAAATTTTGATTTTTGTTGTATTTTATAAAAAATACGTTATTTATAAAAAAATTACTTTTCTTTATTAATAATTATTAAACTATTGTTGTTCAGTATCAGTATTGATTTAAATTCCTGTTTTAGTTTAAGATATTTCTTAAACTAATGCAGAGAAGTGTAATTCCTACTATCATTTCACTATTATTTCAAAAATTTATCTAGAAGAAAATATCTCTCAAAAACAATTTAATTACCTAAAACAAGTGCATACATAAATAAAACCACTAGTTTATTTTTATTTCCAACCATATAAACCTCTTGGAGCATTATAATTCAAAATTACTCAAAATAACTACAAGTTTATCTTACATATCATATATTATACGATTATAATGCTATGAATGTGTAAGTTTAATCGAGAATGAAAACAAATGTTAAACATTGTTACCTCAAAAGCTTTTCCATTAAAAGCCTTCCTAAAAACCCTAAACCTCCTGTTATGAACATTTTTTTTCCAGAATAAAATGTAGCTATTTCACTTCGTTTATTATCAAAATTCGGTTCTTCTACCATAGAAAACAGTTCCTCTTGATACGTTTTACCGCTCAGTGACGCCATTTTTTTGATTCTTCTACATACAAACAAAGAAAGAAGTTTGGATAAATAAAATTGATAAATAAATTCTAAGTAAATTTTCAAGATAAAAAAATATTTATAAGTCATAACTTATAATAAAATAGACGCATTTGATAATGATTAAGATTATTAGGTGTACAATAAGTTTCCGCCGTTTTTATTAAAATTAAGTATTTATTCTAGAAGAATGGTAATTTTAAGGTTATTTAAAATACTGTCCATCACTTGCAATGACTTTTTCCCATCTC
This sequence comes from Polistes fuscatus, assembly GCF_010416935.1. Classification (NCBI taxonomy): domain Eukaryota; kingdom Metazoa; phylum Arthropoda; class Insecta; order Hymenoptera; family Vespidae; genus Polistes; species Polistes fuscatus. The sequence goes on from NW_025113137.1 coordinate 109,583, forward strand.
TCAGGCAACATTCGGATCCCACGTCGGAAGAACTCCTTGTCTTTTGAGGCTATCCACGAATCAACCCAATTTTTGGTATCTTCGTATGATTTGAACCGCTGCTCCGACAGAGCATGTGCCATGGACCGAAATAGGTGATAATCGGACGGTGCAATGTCTGGTGAATACGGCGGGTGGGGTAACACTTCCCAATCAAGTGTTTCCAAATACTTTTTCACGGGAGCCGCTACATGTGGAACGAGCATTGTCATGCAGGAGAATAACTTTTTCGTGTCTAGAATAGTATTGAGGGCGTTTTTCCTTCAGAGCTCGGCTCAATCTCATTAATTGTGTTCGATAGAGGGCTCCGGTGATTGTTTCGCTCGGATTAAGCAACTCATAATACACTACACCCAGCTGATCCCACCAAATACACAGCATGAGTTTTTTTCCGTGAATATTCGGTTTGCTGTTGATGTTGACGCATGGCTTGGTAATCCCCATGATTTTCTTCTTTTTGGATTATCATAATGCATCCATTTCTCGTCACCAGTGATGATACGATGTAAAAAACCCTTTTTTTTATGTCTAGCAAGCAGTATTTCACTTAAGCATAATCGGCGTTCAATATCTCTCGGCTTTAATTCGTACGGAACCCAATTTCCTTGTTTATTAATCATTCCTAATGATTTTAAACGATGTGAGACTGCTTGCTGAGTGACTTCTAATGTTACAGCAAGTTCTTTTTGTGTTTGAGATGAATCTTCCTCCAATATTTCCTCCAATTCTTAATCCTCGTAAATTTTTGGCCTTCCACTGCGATCTTTGTCTTCTACGTCGAAATCACCGTTTTTAAACTTTTGAAACCACTCACGACACGTTCTCTCACTCAAAGCAGTCTCACCATATGCTTCTACGAGCAATCGATGCGCCTCAGCAGCAGATTTCTTTATATTAAAGAAGTAAACTAATATTTCCCGCAAATGACGCTTATTTGGCTCAAATTTGGACATTTTCAACTAAAAAAAATTATATTTTACCAATATGAAATCAATAATATTAATAGGTTATGTTGTTCTTAAACGTCCAAACTAATTTTTAAGCAGGATATCATCTGCGAAAGTTAACGGAAACTCCGCGCCGCGCTATCTACATTAAAACGGCGGAAACTTATTTGTACACCTAATAATTTTTACTCTTCAGATTTCTCAACTATTTAGTTTGAATTAATTTACAAATCAACAATTTACAGTCTATTTTAATAAAAAGCATATAAATGTAATAATCTATTTCACTTGCTATTTCATCTTATTTACATTAAAGTTTTACTTTTTTTGACTTTTAGTCAGAAAAGATATAAAAGGTTGAAAAGTAAAAAATTTACCTATTTATCTAAAAATTTTTTACGCAAAGAATATACCAATTTTCTGATTTTATGATATTCAAAAAATACTTGTAATAATTTTCAATCTTTTGAAGAACTGAGTATGTTTGTGAGTGATTTAAAACAATTGTAGGAAACTAAGTATTATAAACGTACTCCCGATAAAAACTCTCTAGATATTACTCGATGTAACTCGATTCGACTGCGGTTTTATATCAACTGGCTAATATTCGTTAAATAATCACTTGATCTACATATGTATTATTTCGTATTTGTAGTATGTGCGGAATTAATATTTTTAATATGCATACAATACAATAGGAAATTACGATGTTATCGTGAGAATGACTTTTGTTAAAACCATGATTTATTCAGTTAATCTAAATTCAAGAGAATATAGAAATTATTTACCTTAAAGAGAAAATCGATACAAACGGCAAACAGTAGTACAATATTTATAAAATGCTGTAATATTATGACAATATAGTTTAATTTTTTTTAAATTAGTAAATGAAAGTATTTTGAGAAGGTGATTAAGAATTTAATATTATTTTTTTGAAACACAAGATAAGGAACATAAAACCAGGATTGTTAGAGTCTTGAAAATAACAACATTATATTTTTAAATTATTTAAAAACATTATTATTTATGTAAATTACAACAAAACTGCTTAGTTAGTAGCTCTTGTCGTTAGCCGTTTGTGAATTGGGATTATCACTTAGACATAATAATAATCTCTCATTTATATTAATAACTTTCATTCAGATAATTATTCATAGCTACTAATTAGTTAATCAAAGATAAAAAAAAAACTAGTCCTTTTGTATAGTGAAAATAAAAAAAGAAGCTATTTATATGAGCCAATTTGACTATACTTTTGATCGACAAGAAAAGAAAACGAATTTGTCAATTCTTTCGCTGAGTATTACAAAGTCACTAAAGTATTCGATAAATTTAGCAATAAGCTTTGCCCATTACGTTTGGTATTTTTCGTTTTTTCGTCATCCAATGTAACTAAGTTAAACTAAGGTGACTTACGACACCTCAATAAAAACAAGTTATAAATAGAAAGAAAAAATCTGGTATTTATAGGGTATTATTTTTATTGCCTAATTTTTTGAAAATAAATCACTGAAAATAAATTTAATTAATATAACAAAAATGTCATCATTTTTGAAGCGACTACACACTCTGCTCTGCACAGATGCTACAGAAATCGTGGTATGTTATATTGATTATTTAGTACATAACAATGGGACAAATATCAAAGCTAATTAAATCGACGAGGAGGTAAATCATCTTATTATAATTAGTTCCATAATGTTTCCATTTCATTTTACATCAATTATCTGAGGATTACCACAAGAAAAAGATGTATGTCGCAAAAACGTGGTAAAATCAAGATTTATTAAATTCTAGAAATCTTCTAAATGTTCTTGTTTCTACTACTACATTAGGATTTCTTCTTCTTCTTCTTCATTCTTTAATTTAGGCAAGTTGCCTGTTTCGTAACGACGTTTTTCTGCCTATTGCACTTTTAAATTGTCGCACAATCGTTTTCGTGGGCGCCCCGCACTTCTGCGGCTAATCGGTGATTTATCCCGTGCAATTCTGCTGATTCTTGTTGTCCATTCTGCTAATAGACAGAGTGTCGTTTCTATCAGCCGCAAATTTTTTTTTACGTTGGGTAGGGAGCTAACCTGATCCAACAACCTTCCTCCTTTTCCCGGGCTTAGGACCGGCAACATGATCGCTGACCTTGATCCGTCCAGCGATCATGCAGGCGGAGTTTACATTAGGATTTATACATTTAAATTACATAATTGCTAAGAGTTCTTAGGCGGGTAAAACTGCAAAATTATGTTTACACACAAAAATGTTTGATGAAACAGTTCCTGTTGTAAGTTTAGAAAGAATATTAATTAAAATTTAAAACTTTCTTTTTACATTATATTATTATATTACATGAAAAATATTTGCTGTAAGTATATAGAGAATAACTTTATATAGAAAAGTATATGGTTTACGTCCGTTTTACAAATTAATGAGATCTTGGAAAAACGTCATTGCCTTGAACTGTAGCATATTTCTAGTTGTCATTCCGGAAACGGTTACTTTGCTAATTTAGTGGACAATTGTTTTACTTAAAAACACATAAGTTAATGTCATTGCTTATGCATATAACTCTGGGAAAGGTATATAAAATAAAATATAAAAATATATCGTTTTGTTTTAAACACTTCCATTATATTAGGTTAAGGAAAATGAAATCCATTATTTTTACGTGAACTTCAAGACTTTATTTAACATGTCTTGGATTGTCAAATTTTAGTCAAATATGGACCGCTTTGTTCTATAATTTGTTGTCATTTTAAAGATAGCTTCATAATGCACCTCTCATAAAAGTCTTGGTCTCTATTGTCGAAAAACTCTAGATATCGATTTTTGTAATCTTCTCTTGATGTCAATTTCTTATCACTAAGAAAGTTTTGCAATACAAGAAAAACATGGTAATCGCTTAGTGCCAAGTTTGGACTATATGGTGGATAAATCAAAACTTCCAAACAAAGCTCCCAGAGTTTCTAACGAGTCACTATAGACGTGTGTGGTCTGAGGTTGTCCTAATAGAACACAACACCTCTCCTGTTGGCTTATTTTGAACGTTTCTGGTCAATCGCTAGTATCACACGGTCCAGCTGTTGATAGTAGAAATCCAAATTTTTATGGATCCTATTTTTTTTCTTTTTTTAATCGTTTTTTTTGAAGTTATACTTTTTTTTGCACGTTATTAGCTTTCACACTATCAAGATTGTAAATACCATTTACAATTCCAGTCGCCTGGCATGCATTTTCGCCTTTATCAAAGAAAAACTAAAATGTACCTAAATGTTGTTAATAATGATTAAACAATAATTAGCAAGAGAATTTTTTTAGTGTGAAATGTCAGCTTTCCAACGAGCATTAATCTGAAATTGCTTGATCTATATTTTACAAGATATCGATCACTAAACCATCCATCGAAAAAATAATGGAATTTTTTTTCCCCAACCTAATATTTTTAGAATACTATTTTTATTTTGGAGAAGTAACGTTATTTATGTAATAGCCTTATAAGGACCATTTTTTAAACTTTGCTGTTGTAGACAGCAGTGCGAAGTCGCAATAGTTATTCAAGATGTTTTATTAAAAAAAAACTAGTCTGTATACTTATATAAGTACGTAACAATATAACTTATTTATCGTACAAAAAAAATTGTAGCTTTATTAACTCAAAAAAACTTCTAAAAAAAATCAAAAAAAATATTTAAAAAAACTCTAACTATCCTGCATTCCAATATAATACTATTTGTCAATAGGACGATAAAATGATAAAATAAAATTGAGATATTAAATACAATTCATAAGGGTTTATACAATAAGAGTATAATCTAATTTATTTTTTATATATGAGAAAGAAAAGGGTTTAATTAAAATAAGAAATAAGAAATAAGAAAAAAGAAATAAGAAATAAAACTCTTAGCTGAGCCAATACTACAAGGAAAATACTTTATTGGCTCGTCAGGAAATACTTTAAAGAATAAAAACCCTGGTTTATAATTTAAATGATTTAAATAACTTCAATATTACAATACTATATACATATACAATTTATACAGTTTGAAATGTAATAATTCACGTCCATTACTTGATCTGTTTGTTATTCAAATGCTATGTGAGTTACAAGAGGGCTATAGTAACAAAAATATGATAGCAATAGTCTAGTAAGACCTTTATCTAAATATTGTGTAAAAACAGCATCATTTGTAGTACCATGTCGTAATGTAGAAACTGTTCTGTCCTTATTTATTAAAAGTATTGAATCTTTACGTAAAAAGTTGATGAGTACATAAGAATTTTCAGAGTTTAAATTATTATTGAAATCTCTACTTAAAATAATTGGTAGCTTATCCTCGCCTTTACCCACAGAATATGCCCCTCTAATTGCTATGTATGGAAATAGCACCTTTTTGAAGAAATGAATATCTTCAATTTTTTGATTTGGATAAATATAAATTGTTATTAACACAATTGTTGTATTATCTTCCATTTTACACCCCGCTATACGAAATTCATCTACTGATTAATTTGCAGAACTAACAAAATCGGACTGTCTCACAGTCATGTGTATATTAGGGGTAAGAAAGTTAGTTGTATCATTCGCATTGTGATAGATAGCAACTCCTCCAGCTCGAACACTTGGTCGTTTGTATTGAACTATACAATTAAAATTTGGTATACTAAATACTCGTTATCATCAAACTAAGTTTCACTTAAATTTAAAATATTAGACTCTTCAAAAATGGAATTAATAATATCACCGAAGTGAGCTCGTAGACTTTGGGGATTTAATGTATTCATTGTCAAGCCTTTTCTTTAGTTTATAAAATATTTGGTGCCTTTACTCTATAATTGTAATTACTGCATTATATTAATTACTGCAGTTGATGGTCTTTAGCCGTGATAAAAAGTACTATCATTGTCGTTTGTTGTAATATATAAGCCATCAATACATGTTATGCGTGACAAAGCGACATAAACTAAAGTCAATTGATTTTTTCAATAGTATTCATAAACAATTTCGGGATATGTCCTTCCTTATGATTTGTAAATTGTCTTTAAAGAAGCACAAATTAGAGGTAAATTTGAATGCCTAACGTTAATTGTTTTATTGTTGTTAAAAGAAATTTCTGAAAGAAGTAAAGAAAATAGAACTAGCCACTCGTCGAATAACCGTTAAAGAAGCAGCGTAGAATCCAAACTTATCGATTGCCTCGTTCTATTCGATTTTTATAAATAATTTGGGCATGAGAAGGGTCACCATGAAATTCGTACCAAACTTGCACAGTTCCGACCAAAAACAGCATCGCATTACAATTGCTAAGGAAATGTAGAACTCTGCTTGCGACGACCCTAATTTGATTCAAATGGTCAAAGCTGGTGACGAATCATGGGTTTATGGTAATTACATTTAAACCAAAGCTCAATCATCCCAATAGAAGCTTTTGCATCATGATAACGCTCCTGCTCACACATCGTAGCTTGTGCGAGAATTTTTTGCCAAAAACAATATAATAATGATGCTGCAGCCACCATATTCTCCACATTTGTCTCCTGTGACTTCTTCTTCTTTCCAAAAGTGAAAAGGCCCATGAAAGGACGTCGAGGATCAATAAAACTGATTTTTTGAAGTACTTCGAGGATTGGAAAAACGTAAGCACAAGTGTATAATATCTAATACAGATAACTTTAAAGAGGACACAATATTCATGAAGAAATAAATAATTTTTGAAAAAACACAAATTTCGCGATATTTTTTGAACAGACCTTGTATTATTTTTACCTTTTAACAGATTCATATCTTGCCTATTCCTAGTAACTGTGGTAAAATTATATTCGCATAATTTCCATGAGATCTATACGAAGAAGATATTAGTTAAAAGAAATTTTTATATCGTTAATTATTAAAAATGAAATCTATATACATAGACTTGATGCTGGAAAGGATTTTTTTTCTTAGATGTGTTACGGTCGTTGATTAGAATAAAAAATGTAGAGCTGCATACTTTGCTAAAACTATTTAAGAAAGTAGTCTATGTTTGAAATATAGGAAAATATAAAAAGAAGCAAAAAGCCATAAATTAAAATAAACAATTATATAAAACATTCTTTTTTCACAGTAAAGTATTTTAACTAAATTTTAAGATATACTACTTATTATTGTTTGTTATAAAATCAGGATAAAGGTAATGATTTGTAATTCATCGGTATACTTTGATTAAAATCAGCAAATTGTAATCCTATAGTTAGTAATAAAAAAATCGTACAACATGTAATCCAGTTTATTCATTTTAAACCTTAATTGATGATCACTATAGAGAAGAAATAAAACAAATTAAAACTAGTAAATAATAATATATCTCGATAACCCATACAAAACTAATAAATAAAAATACATACCTCAGTTAACCTTAAAAAAGTGTTTTATTACTTATATTCTTAGAGTATTCTAGAATAACTTCATAGTTCTCCACCTGTAAGAGTCTTACGAAAGATTCTTTCTGGCTGGAAGTAGAGGAAGGGAGGTCTCACTCTACCCTTTCTAACAGTGATCACGTGTTAACATTTAATGCTAATTCACTGCCGTCGTAACCTAGCAAAATCTAAGAAGCATTAACGTATACATTAGATAGGCGAAAGTATTCTACATTCTTAAAGTCACTTGATCTTCTTCAAGAAACTGGCTATTTTGAAAATGATTTTAAAATTATAAGTCGTTACAAATTTTGGTATTCAAAAAATTTATGCATATGAAGAGAGTAATAGTTACGTTATTCTTATCATAATTTATACAACTTTTTTGTGAAACAGATAACAAAGATTTAATGTTGTCACAGCATGTCTTACGATTATATTATATATATACATGTATTGGTATAAAATAAATTTATATATTTTTTCGTTTTTAATATTATGCTTTCTCTCTCTCTAATGTATTTACTATATGTATGTAAAGAAAATATAATTTCTTTCGTTCCAATTTGCCATACTCTGCATGCGCCGGCTGTTAGTTAGGATTACTTAAAGAGAGAGGGAAAGAGAGAATAAAATTATTTCGTAAAAAAGCACACGTGCAAGAACAATACACGGTTGGTAATCCGTATTTTATATAAATAATGTGAACAATTTATTATTGCAGAATTCACTACCATGTAGAAACCGTACTCAATGGGTATCGAACATATTTGTTAGACATAAATTCGGAGACGAGTTATGACGCTATAAAAACTGGATTATTATTGTCTAAATCCTTGGTAAATTTATCTATTTTTCATGTAAGCTCTTTTATAAAATACATAAAAACAACAAATAAGTTCTACCGAAAACAGAAAAAACCGTTTTTTACAGTAGTGTAAGTTTAAAATTTTAAAATTGGAAAATTTATCATTTTTTCTCGACAAATAAAAATTAAAAATCTTTACTTACGAGTTTCGATTAAAAGTCGTTATTACTTTCGCTTTTCACTTGAAATGGAATCTTTCTGTACGATTAGGTATTGCTGTATGAATAATTAAGGGTTATACGCAGTTGCGAGGCTCAAAAAAGACGTCCTGTTATGAATTTTTTATAGAAACAGTTTTTATTTATTAATTACAAGTGATAGTAATTAAAATAGAGCCTACTTTTAAGAATACAATAGCGTGTCGATTATGTAAAAGTATTAATGTGCACCGCTCTTGTAGATGATGCCCCGAACGACCTCTAAAAATAGGTACTTGGCAGTGATCTTCATTTTGGCGATTTCAATTATCTGAAGTAAAAAAATATAGTGGATTTTTCTAAAGAATAGTATAATGCAGGTATTAAAAAAAGAATAATAAAAATTTTGATTTTTGACAAAATGGCATCTATTTAAGAAAAATTTTTTATTTAGGACTAAAATTGTTGCTCCAAATTTTAGAAAAAAAAACTAGTGTATCCTCTTATTTATGCACGTAAGAAGATATAATTCTTCAGTGTAGCAAGACATTTTTTCGCTGCCTATACGCCTTACAATATTCCGCGTCTTTTTAAATGGATACTTTCTTTTAGATACATTTTTATAACGATAGTAAAGGCATTACTCTTCCCTTCACTAGTTTTAGAAATCTCGAAAACTGAAATAGAAATTTAAATGCATACTAATACTGTTCAAAAAGCTGCAAGAGATTATATTTTTTCTTATTCTTATTATTAGGACTTCGTCCTTTTATATGCTTGCTATATAGTTCTCTTTGTAGGGCGTTTGTTGATCTTGTGATGATGATGTCCAGCTTTCATGACACCTTTTTGAGGAATTTCAGGTTGTCTTGTTTTCCCTATTTTTCCTGTTTTTTCAACTTTTGGTAACCTACTGTTGTCCATCCTATTTACATGGTCTCGCTACTCACTTCTTCTCTCTCGTATCAACCTTATATGTCGTGGGTCTCACCTTCTTTCCTTATCTCTTTGTTTCTTCTTCTGTCTTTTAGTGAGTTCCTTGTTACGGCTCGTAGCGTCTTCATTTCTGTAATTCTTAGGATACGTTTTGATATCGTAGACTCTGCCCTTGTCTCTGCCGCATATGTTATTATCGGTTCGAGACAAGTCTTGTATATACGTACCTTGCTTTTAATGCTCATATACTTCTTTCTCCATATGATATCCCTAAGGTATCAGGAGATTAAGGAGGCTTTTGTTGCTTGATCTCTTACCTCTTCCTCTAGGTTTCTTTTGCTTGTAATAATTGCTCCTGGATATTTAAATCGCATAACTTGGTTTACGTTTTTGTTATATACAGCTAACTTGCATCATCTAGGCTCCTTGGAGTTGATAAGTGATTCAGTCTTTAGTGTCGAAATAATCATGTTAAGTTTGCCTGCCTAAGTTTGTACAGTATTCTTTGTAGGTCGTCCTCGTTTCTGACATGATAATTGCATCGTCGGTGTAACATATTATTTTTATTTTATCTTTTCCTAACTTTACTCCTTCTCCAGCTGTTTTAACCTCCTTTATTACGTCGTCCATTTTCAGGTTAAAAAAGGATCAGGCTTAGACTGTTTTCATGTTTAATTCCACTCGTTATTAGGATCTTCTTTGCTTCCAAACTACCCGTTCTTATTATTGTTGTATTTTGGGTGGTAAGTTCTTTTTTTACCTGTCTTATGTTGCTATTTACTCCTCAGGCTCTCAGAATCTGTAGTAAGTTCCTAAGCTTCACATTGTCAAACGCTATTTGGAGATCAACGAAGCTCATGTATATTGTTTTGTAAAATTCTATCGCTTTTTTAGCTATTTGTCGTAGTATGAATATTACATTAACCGTCGATCTGTTTTGTCTAAAATCTTGCTGCTTTTCGCTTGTTTCTGTCCCCTCTATTACCTTTGCAAAGATTTTCGTTATCACCTTCTTTACTGCACTTAAGAGACTGATTCCGCTGTTGTTCTTCGGTTCTGTCTTTGTTACTTTTTTTAATATGGGAACTATTATACTCTCCTTCTATTGGGTTGGAATATTTTTGTGTTTTACTATTTTAATAGGGTATTTAGTTGTTCTGTATGTGGACTACTCCATATTTTATTAGTTTGTTTTGTATCTCATCAGTTCCTGGTGTTTTACAGTATTTTAGTTTGTCTATTGTTTTTTGTATTTCTTCAGATAAGATAGTGTAATCGTTTAGTGCCTCCTCTTCTTCTTTCTCGCTTCTGTTGTACGGGTCTGTTGTGATTTTGGTGGTCTGCACGGATTCGTTTACGCTTTTTTTTCGATTTCGTAGCATTTTGCATACTTTTTCTGTGCTCCGTATAAGTCGTGTTCCATGTCGGCCGAAAATTTCTCCCAGTAGTCTCGTTTGATTTGTCTAATTGACTCATTTACCTTGTTTCTTGTACTTCAGTAATCGTCATATGTTATTGTGTTATTACGGTACTGTCGGTAGGCCTACCTTTTTTCTTCAACTAGGGCCCTTATTTCTTCTTTAAACCATTGAGTAATTCTACGCTTTCCTCCGAAGTTGCATTTTCTTTTTCCTAGGGCTTCTGCAGTTATTTTGATGTTTGTTTTGATTCTTTCCAATGATGTTTCTACGTCGTCTGTTTCTCAAATTTTGTTTCTTTCTATTTTTTATTCTAGTCGTCTTTGTTAAACGTCTCTTATTGATTTATCGCTTAAAAGAACTATGTTAAGTTTTTCTATTGTTTTCCTCATTTGTTTTATTTTGGTGAAAAGTGTGTTTTCCATATTTTCGCAAGTATCAGGTTGTAGTTATTGCCCGTATTTGCTGACATTAGCACTCTGGCGTCCAGTATTTTTGTGGGGTGTATATTCCTATTGGTTATTGTGTAGTCTACTGTTGATTTTTTTCCTCTAGTGTTTTTGAAGGTAAATTTATACTATGGTTTATGTGGGTAAAATGTGTTGATACGTAGCTCATTCATTGCGCAGAAGGTAATCAGAATATCCCAGTTGTCATTTAGGTTATCCTCTTTGAAATGATTTTTAATCCCTTTTACTATCTCGTTGTCGATTCATGAATTGAAATCTCCAAGTATTACAGTCTTATCTCGTCTAGGGATTTTTTCTAGGTGCGCTTGCAGCAGATCATAAAATTTATCTTTCTCTTTTTGTGATTTGATGATATCTGAAGCATATACATTGATTATGTGTATCGGTGTTTTCTTCTGGAGCTGTAGTGTTATCTGTGGTACCCTGTCGCTAATTTATTTAGACTCTAGTACAGTATCTTCGTATCTCTCTTGTATCGGTAGGCCTACTCCTGAAGTATCTCTTTCGTTTTTGTTTTTCTCGCTTTAGAATAGGATTTATCTTTCATATCAAAGGTTTTATTTGCCTTTCTTTTCTGTTTCGGAAAGAACGCAGATGTCTAGATTGTGTATGCTAATTTCCTCTATTACTTCCTGGTCTTTGTTTCTTATGGAAGTTACGTTCCAGCATCCTATTCTAAGCGTTCTTATGTTCTTCCTTTGCATATTCCTTTTCGCTCACCATGCCGTCATCGTTATTTCCGTCCAATCCGAGGCGCTATTACTAATTCCTAGAGCATTTTTATTGTTTTTTACCAAGGGTAGGTTGCTAGAATCACCCCAAAGCCCTCCTACTTTGTTTGGGTTTGGGACTAGCTAGTTATTAACTAGGCGGAGAGTCTTGTCGTAAACGGCACATAAACGGTTTTTCCTCAAATAGGTCACCTAATCCAAGCATAAATCGTGCTCAGCGTTGCTTGACAGAAATGATCGAGCTGGAGCTCGTGCTGTCACCGCACCATGGCCATTAAAGCGTTGAGTAATTCGAAATATCTCCTTTATATTAGTGTAAACTGATATCTATATTTTGATATTTTTTTTTATATTCTTTCTATATATATAATATATCGACCGATTGAAAATATTTTTTTTCTTCTTTTTGTTAAATAATTAAATAATAATAATTAGTAGATTATCTTCTCATACTTCCAAACCTCCCTCTTTTTACCTTGTCACGCTACATATATTTATAAATTAAATAATTAAATGAATACAAATTTAAGAATAAAAGAAACATAATCGGCTTACAATAGCGAATATTATCGATCATCAAGCAGGGAAGAAGGAACAGGTTTCTTTATCAACTGTATTCTATTAAAAACAAAATTAATAAAAATATTAAAAATAAAATATAATAATAACAATAATTAAAAAATAAACAAGAAAATAATAATGATAATAATAATAATAATATATTATTATTAATTTTTTTTTTAATTTTTTTTTTTAGTTATATCTTAAACTATTGAGGTTATATTCGTTTTGGTACGCTAAAGAGTATAACTACCTACAGGCGTACATAAGTACACACACCAGTTTATTTTTTATGCGACTTTATTGGACGTTATTTGTTGCTTATGTTAATTTAATATGTTGTATATAACCAATTCTGCTTTATTACCTACTTTAATCTGTAAAGAAGCCTCTTTATGCCCTCTTTCCGAAATTCTGGAGACTTACTTGCAAAATATTTATTGTTTTGTGTTTTTATTTCGCTTTCGGATTTTGGACATTTACCACGAAGAGAATTTTCTAACGAGAGCAACAAGTAATACTCGGATAGGGCAAGGTCTGTGGAGTACGGAGGATGAGGTAGAACGTCTCAATCAATCAGTAAGAGTTTCTGCTTTTCAACCAATGAGTTTGCGGTCTTGCGAGCTGTGGCAAAAAACGATACTTCGTCAGTTTGTACCAAAGATTAATGATAATAACGTTCGTATTATTAATTTACATACAATACAATAAGAAACTTTATTGTAATCGTGAGAATATTTCTTCACAATATTACCAATTAATACATTCAATATTTAAAATAACCCCCTATCAACGTAACGTGGTGCGTCTTACCTCGCTCCTATTTTTCCACGAATTTTGCTGCTTTAACATTATAAGAGGTTGAAGGGAGAAAGGGGTTCCTGCAATTTACAAGACGTGGCATAGATACGAAATGCAAAGAATACGGAGGAAAAAGAGGAAAAAGAATACGTATCTTATCAAATTCAAATATTTACAATTTTGCGGCTGCTTGTAAAGCTTTTCAATGTCATTCCTAAGTAAATATGTAAAGGAACGGATATCAGATCCATAAGCGTAGACTCATTGAGTTCAGTGGAGCCAAGGTCAAGAAGAAAGAACGATTATCATTGTTATTCATAATATAATTTAATTCGGTATTTCTGTAAGTCTGTATTATTGTATTTAATAATTCTGTAATAGTCGGAAAAACGATATTCTGTTTAATTAATAAGTACGTATTCTGTGTTTTTTAAAATCAGTGATGCTCGGGCTGTAGACAAGGTTTCGATGTCTACCAGAATGTTATTGCCAAGGAAAATCTCTGCCGTATAAATAATACTATAATCAATAACATCATTATATTTCAGATTTGTAAAAATATTTTTAAAATTTGATTTTTTTGGTACTTTGGTAAGTGTCTGCTATAACTTTAGAATCGTCATAATTATAAGCTTTATTTATAATAATAGTAATAGTAAATAATAAATATCTAAATATCATCATTATCTTTCAGATTTGTTAAAATATTTTTTAAAATTTGATTTTTTTTGTACTTTGAAAGTGTCTGCTATAACTTATAGAATCGTCATAATTATAAGCCATTATTTTATCTTACTAATAATAGTAATAGTAAATAATAAAATATCTAAATATCAACGTTCAAAAATACTTTTAAATTTGTCTAAATTTTGTACTTTTTCTACCTCTATGGCGTTTATAGGAATCGCTGCTGAGCTTTGATCATTTGTCATCTTATGTATGGTAGGTATGAGAGATTGACTGGACAAATTTGGATTTAGTAAAATATTTTTTGTCTACTTTCCATAAGCTCTTGTGTTATAGTACGGTAGTAGTATGTAGTGTTGTAGTACTATAGTCGTAGTTTTGCAAATCTCATTTGTACTGTTCCTTTCACTTCTACTTTTTCTAAAGCAGTTAAGCATAAGATACGGCAAATGCTTCTTTTACCGCTATCCATATAAACGGCATAAAAAAAGATTCGAAAAGAGACTTTGTCAGCGAGGAAACGTACTTCGAAAGAGCTGTGAAAAAACTGAAATCAATGCCACAAATGGAAAATAGATAAGCCTGCATGTCCACAAACATGGCTTGAAAGGTTTGAAATCATAAATAGTGTGTAGCGGAAATAACTTATAGGACATTGTTGGGACACAGAGTATTCCCAATCTCTTTTGAAATTATAGTAAAACTTATCGAATATAGTACAAAATTTGTACTGTTGTAATACTAACAATAGCCGATACTGTAAAATAAATAATAAGATTATACACAATTTTCAAAACATTAAAATGATCAAACAACAGCGTAACATGGTTCTTTAAAAAATTAAATGCCCTATATGAAACGATTCATGCAGTGACTATGCTTTATTACTAAATAAGACTTTGTACCTAAGAGTAAATAAAGCTATCGCTTCACTTTTTTTTCAATTTGCGATGACTTTATTTAAATAAGGGGAAAGTGTGAAGTTCCGCCACAATTATAATATACGTATTGACTTTATTATTTCAGTTTCGATTCTCCACCGTATTCTTTTCATTCCGTATTCTATGCCACGTCATGGACATAGCAGGAACCCTTTTCTCCCTTCTACCTGTGATAATGTTAACTCAGCAGAATGCGTGGAAAAATAGGTACGAGGAAAGACGCAATACGATGCGTTGGTAGGAGATTATTGTAATTATTGAATTTAATTATTGGTAATATTGTGAAAGAATATTATCATCATAACAATGTAGCTTCCTATTGAATTATATATGCAAATTAATTAACAAATTCTGTACATCGTATTCGTGTTGGACTATTTATATATATCGTGACAGGAAATTCCCCCAGATGAAGCTCCTCAATGTCACGTTGTTGTCAGGGAGAAGAAGATCGGCACTTTTCTGCCAGCCGTCTAATAGTTCGGACTAATCGAAATTTTTTACTAACTGTACTTGTTAACTTGTACAATTTTTTTTATTGTCAGAAGTGATACCGTCAGTTTTTCATATTAGATTCTCTAACAGCAATCTATATATCTGATTTAATTTAATATTCTTGATTTGAATTTTTGATTTGTTTATTGAATTATATTATATTGTATAATTTTTATTTCATTATTTTCTTTATTAATCTTAATAATTATATGTATTCTAAATTATTATTCTTTATTAGGTGTACAAATAAGTTCCGCCGTTTTTATTAAAAATTAAGTATTTATTCTAGAAGAATGGTAATTTTAAGGGTATTTAAAATACTGTCCATCACTTGCAATGACTTTTTCCCATCTCTCAGGCAACATTCGGATCCCATGTCGGAAGAACTCCTTGTCTTTTGAGGCTATCCACGAATCAACCCAATTTTTGGTATCTTCATATGATTTGAACCGCTGCTCCGACAGAGAATGTGCCATGGACCGAAATAGGTGATAATCGGACGGTGCAATGTCTGGTGAATTCGGCGGGTGGGGTAACACTTCCCAATCAAGTGTTTCCAAATACTTTTTCCACGGGAGCCGCTACATGTGGACGAGCATTGTCATGCAGGAGAATAATTTTTTCGTGTCTAGAATAGTATTGAGGGCGTTTTTCCTTCAGAGCTCAGCTCAATCTCATTAATTGTGTTCGATAGAAGGCTCCGGTGATTGTTTCGCTCGGATTAAGCAACTCTTAATACACTACACCCAGCTGATCCCACCAAATACACAGCATGAGTTTTTTTCCGTGAATATTCGGTTTTGTTGTTGATGTTGACGCATGGCTTGGTAATCCCCATGATTTTCTTCTTTTTGGATTATCATAATGTATCCATTCTCGTCACCATATCCATTTCTCGTCACCAGTGATGATACGATGTAAAAAACCCTTTTTTTATGTCTAGCAAGCAGTATTTCTCTTAAGCATAATCGGCGTTCAATATCTCTCGGCTCTAATTCGTACGGAACCCAATTTCCTTGTTTATTAATTATTCCTAATGATTTTAAACGATGTGAGACTGCTTGCTGAGTTACTTTTAATGTTACAGCAAGTTCTTTTTGTGTTTGAGATGAATCTTCCTCTAGGATTTCCTCCAATTCTGCATCCTCGTAAATTTTTGGCCTTCCACTGCAATCTTTGTCTTCTACGTCGAAATCACCGTTTCTAAACTTTTGAAACCACTCACGACACGTTCTCTCACTCAAAGCAGTCTCACCATATGCTTCTACGAGCAATTGATGCGCCTCAGCAGCAGATTTCTTTATATTAAAGAAGTAAACTAATATTTCCCGCAAATGACGCTTATTTGGCTCAAATTTGGACATTTTCAACTAAAAGAAATTATATTTTACCAATATGAAATCAATAATATAATAGGTTATGTTGTTCTTAAACGTCCAAACTTATTTTTAAGCAGGATATCATCTGCGAAAGTAAACGGAAACTCCGCACCGCGCTATCTACATTAAAACGGCGGAAACTTATTTGTACACCTAATATTATATCATTTATTACTGTATTATTTTATATGATTATTTTTCTTATATTATTTACTCTTGAATTACTTTTGACAGACTACGAGTTCAACCGAGAGTATAAGTGTATTTTATTTTGTTATATACCACCAGTTAATTGTAAGATTAGAGATCAGTGTTTTCTGCATCAGTAACGTAACTTATCTCCTTAAGTCTTTGTTGATTCTTTTCCATTGAAATTTTGCAATATTTTGGGTCACCTAATGACACCCGCACTTGTTTGTCTCATTCTCCTTCTGCTAGTCGAGACTGCACAGATTGAGTAATTTAATAATATACTTATTATGGAAAACCTAATTGTGACGCCCAAAATTTATTTTGTCTTTTAATTAATAAATTTTATATTGTCTGAACTTAACCCTTCGTACCGGTTGTCTTTCGTATGACAGTCATTACTGTTGTGATGAGAGAAAATCTCACGCTATTGCGCAAGCGCCAAGACCAAAATTTCAAATTTGCGCAGGCGCAAAGAAAAACACGAAGTATTTATACACATATATATCTAATTTCAAAGATGGCGACTAAAAACTACGGAAATAACCGAAGTATAACGAAGCCATCCGAATAGCGTTTTTTTTATCAACGACTTGACTGAAGTGATGAGAGAAATTCTCACAGCTATTAATAAATATTTTATTTTATTTATACTTTTGAGTTTTTAATAAAGTTTTTTTGGTTATCCTGTAAAGCATAAAATTCTGTGAAGGTAAAAAATTTTCAAATGGTCATTCCATTTGAAATTAAAAAGAAAAAAAAGTTTTAAAATGAGCGTGAGAGATTCTCTCTACGCAACTGGTACGAAGGGTTAAAGCCCTGGTAGATACTTGACCCAGGCCCGCCAGGTGAAGGATTACCTTCTTTAGTCTTGAAAAGAAATAATTCCTGTCTCAATATATCCAGAGACAAGCTAAACCATGTTCGGGTGTCGATATATAACAGTAGATGAATCAAATAACTTTGAATAAAATCAACGGTTATTTTATTAAGAGTTCGTTTTTGATACTTAGTTTCGAATAATCCTTTTAAATCACTAACCAACATACTTAGTTCTTCATAAGATTTCCAAATATGATAAAGTATTTTCTTATAGCGTAAATTTGTATAACTTATTATATTCTATTATATTCTTTGTGATAAAAGTTGTTAAGGTAAATAGTTAAGTTTTCTACTTTTAATCATTATATACCTTTCCAAACTGTGAGAGTAACAAAAGGCAAAATTTTGTAAATAAGATGAAAAGTTAACCGCATTAAATTCACAAGTTTGATTTTTTTTGTGAATAACATTAAAACGGCTTGCAAACAAATTTTTAGGAGCTTTTATTGAATGAGATAATGTATAAGGCATTCATTATAAAAGATGCTTCAATCATTAAAAATGTTAAAATAAATGTTTCTTTTCACACGCTATTAGAAAAAATTTTAAATTCTACAAAATAATTATTTTTCAAGAATAATAATAATTATTTCATATATGTTTGTCATAATAATAGATTATATTTACGTTCATTAAAACAGAATTTTCGAGTTATCGAAAACGAATAATTATTACTTTAATCATTATCAAATCCATTTATTCCTAACACTTATACATCTTTATTTATCTTTAAAATTCGCACGGAATTAATTTTTATTAATTATTGAAATTGCTTACGTTTTTTATATGTAATATTTTTTTGTTATTATAAAAAATCCTTAAAATGGTGTCATTAAGCGGCCGAACGTATCAAGAGGAACTGTTTTCTATGGTAAAAGATTTGAATTATTATAATCAGCTAGGTGAAATTGCTACATTTTATTCTGGAAAAAAAATTTTCAAAAGAAAGTTTAGGATTTTATGAAGGCTTATAAGGGAAAAACTGGTAAGGTAAAAATCTTTTATATATGTTTTCGTTCTCGAATTAACTTATACATTCCTTATAAGATTTCAATCATGAGTTTTAAATAAATTTTTATACTATGTACAAAAGGGTTGTCCTTATTTTGAGTATTTCAAAATTTTTATGTTCCCAGAGGTTTATATGGTTTGAAATAAATAAAAAGAATATTCCTTAAGTTTAAAATCTATAACTTAATTTTAACATTTGCCGTACAGCAATGTAAGCTTTCTATCTAAATAACAGGGAGTTTTTGTATATAATAGTCCATTATTTTTAAATAATTTAAAAAAAAAATTAGAAATTCTGCAGGCTATATTTTTATTATTGTAGTTGTCCCTACAAATTTTTAAAGATCTTTATATATTGTAATTGTATTATGTAAGTATAAAAAAGGATTTTTTTAATATTTATTATTTTTATTTTAATATAAAAAGCTTTTCTTACAAATCTCAAAAAAGAGAAAAGGAAATATTAAGAATAACTATAAATATTAATTTAGAGATATTGTTTGATCAAGTAAAATGTAATAGAAATTTAAATGTTTATAGCAGTGATAGCAAACCTTTTTGGATGCGTGGGTCAAATTTGGCTTATCATTGCTTGCAGCGTTATATTCGTTTGTCAGTAAATGTGTCTGGAGCCATGAGAAAAATCCTATTCTTTATTCTGAAAATTAAATCTTATAAAAATCGACGCGTAATTCAATTCAAAAGTTTTTGTGGATTAATTTTTGATGCGCGAGTCACAGGTTAGCTCCTTGGTTAATAGTCTACCGAGTCACTGATAAATATCGTCACTTCCTATACTATTTTACCTGTAGTACCTATTTACTAAACTGTTGAGATTGTTAGATTTTTTTATTACAATATGTGTAAGAGAAGAGAAAGTAGAAACTAAATATAACTCCTTTGTTGTTAGGAGAGTGCTGTGTTATCAAATTGCGTTTCGTACCGAATCTTCTCGAATATTCGAGAACTGAAACAGAGGAAAGAACAAAAGAATAATAGAGGGGATAATGTATATATATAGGAAACAAAGAAACTGATAGAAGCAATGTTTAAAGATGGGAAGCAAGGTTTTAAGATAAGAAGCAAGATTTTAAGTATAAGGCAAGATTTAAAGTAAAATGTAAGATTTAGAAGAAAATAGTAAGATTTAAAGTAGTGTGAATTGCGATATTATAAAAATATATATAAATATCAAATTTTTCTTAACTAAAACTATTATATGTATTTTTGGTACTTCTTAACAGAACATCATCCAAAGTAAACTCTTTCTAATCTTTCAAACAATAATAATTCTCTTTTTTGCTCGTTGGACACGTATATATATATATATATACGTCATTTCCTTTTATCGTCATTCGTCAACGCTTAAAATCATTTATTTTTGGTTTCTTTCTCCTTAACTTTTCTTCTCTTTTTTATTCCAAATCACGCCATCTCTGATAAAAATTAATACTATAGAAGCTCTGTCTTTAGTCACGTACCCATGAGCACGCACAAACACACTCTGATGCACTCATACTTAGTTTGCTAGTGTAGAAATATCTATATGCGCATTTTCAATAGTAAATGTTCTGTATTATCTAAATCTTAATTTCTTCTGTATTCATATATACACTCACGTGAGACACTGCTTCCTGTTCAGTCCTAAATTTTTTCTATAATAATTTTGGTGTTGCAACTAGTTAAAAAAAGTCCCAAATCGAACTAATGTTTAGATGAAACAAGATACGCATATCTTTTATTTTTATACGTTTTTGAAAATAATTTTTATCCTCTTTAGCTAACTTATTCGTACGTTTAATAAGTCTTTTTGCCTTTTTTTCTCATTTATTTTAATTTCAAGATATTTATTCTTTCTTTTCTCTCTTTGCTCTATTTTTCTCTTTCCTTCTATATGTAAACTTACATAATGATATTTTATTTTAATATGAATATATTTCTACCAAAAATTGTTTATATAAATGCATTGCTATTTGTAGATGTCTTCCAGAAATAGCAACCATTTAATTGCTGATAAGAGCAAAAAACAGCAGGATCCGCAGACTCGATTCAAAGAGTATTTTAATGATGTTGTAAGTAAAGTTACGTAATTTGTACTAATTACGTCAATAAAAAATATAACAAATATTACTGGGTTTTAAATTTTCAGATTTTTGAAAGATTGAAGATAGAGCAAAAAGATGTCGAAAAAAAGATTATTCTAAAAGAAGGAGACACGAGTCAATTTAATTTAGGATTGTCAGAGAAAAACCTCGAACGCATTAAAGATACCTATTTGATATTCCATGGTGTGGAATCCGTGCGTTTTATGGATAATATTCGTTTTATAGTTCATAAGAATATTAGAGGAACAAGTGATCTCCTCTTGCACGCACAGGAAATGAAAAGCTTGAGGATACTGTTTTCCTAATTAATTATTTAAACATTGGATCTCCTTAAAAAATAAACTGTTCTTATTTTATAATAAATGTTATCTTTAGGCCTTTCTTTATGTATGATCGGCATATTCGTATTGCGTATATAGTAAAATTGAAGAAAAATTCTATAAACCACCTATAAAGACAGAAGACACAATTTAATTGACAGAGATTTTGAAAAAAGATCAATTATACTTAATAACCCCAAAGTAATAAAACAAGAATACTATTGCTTTTTTTTAAAGCTAAGTCGATTAGCAAATTCGTTTATTTCATGGGCTACTTGGTAATTGGCCCATCACTTACGTATATTCAAAGGAAATCTGTTAAAATACTGTACGGCAATATTCTAATGGAATTCCTACTTGCATCGTTCGGCCATCCATTGTTGTCGCAACGGAAAAGGAACCAATCGCCGGTTGGATAAAAAATCTGTATGGACTAACAGGTATTGCTTAGAAAGTGCGACTGGTGTTTTACACACGATATATTCTAATGAGAACTTTATTTGCAAAATAATTCCTGCCGACTATGTTGTCAACAACATTATTGCTGCCGCATGGGACGTTGCACAAAAACAGTAAGTTTTTTCTTCTGTTTTGAAAAATCTCTGAAATTTACTTTTAGTTCAACTTTTAAAATAATATTTAGAGTGAATAAGAAAGAACTTTTATCGTAGGTCCATACCACAGATTATTAATCTCTCCAACAGAAAAAGAAATATTTTCGTGTTAACAAAGAGATTCCAATTTATAATGTTTTTTCCTCTGTTCAAAAATCAGGTACTTGAGCTACTATTGAAAATTATAGAAAAATAATGCGATGAATATTCCGTCGAAAAAAATTTTGTGGTACTACTCCTTATGGTTTAATCGTAACTATTCTTTCCATATTTTTTTGACTATTTTTTGGCACTGGATAACAGCAATCATAGTGGAATCGTTAGCTTATCTTAGTGGAAGAAAGTCAAGGTAATGTCTGACAATATTTTATATTAACATGTGATTTATTATTCGTCGATAAAAAAGAACATCATTCAATTTTTGTATATTTTTTCAGATTGCTTAATATCTACAGAAAAATAGAAAAGTTTCGATATGTACTGAATTTCTTTACTTTTAACGAGTGGGGAATACACAAATGAAAACGTTTCGAAGTTATGGGACAAGCTATCTGTAGTCGATAAACATAACTTCTTCTTTAATGTTTCTAATATTTATTGGGATAGTTTTACTGATACTTACGTAAAGAGAATGTGAATATTTATACTTAAAGTCCCGATTGAGACAGTTGAAGAATCAAGACAATTTACTAGAAGTTAATTTTTGACAATCTCTTTTTTTAACAGATATTATGTTTTCCCTTTTTAAAATTTGATCATTCGCCTTATCGTTTATTGTTTCCAGGGTAATAATAGCTCATTATATGATAAAATGGTTTTTTTATGTGATGATTCTTTAGATCTTTTATTCGTTATATTTTCAGTTTTTTCATTTATATTTTCTTTCTAACAATCTGAGATAAACAACAATAAAGAGATATTTTTATAAATAATTTTTTTTCGTTTGAATAAGTTAATTTTTTGTTCTTAGCATAATTACTTTTTCCTATACCTTAAACATTTTTTTGCAATCAGACGTTTTCACTTTTTGTTTGTACGAAAAGATATCTCCAATTTAAAAATTATAGACGGTATCAAAACATTTTAAATACAGATATATAATTATAATAGCTGATGTATTCCGTAGAACTTCAAATATCGATAGTAAATTAGCAACCATATGTGACTAATAAATGATGTTAGAGAATAAGAAATATTTAAATCAGCTTTTAATATGAATTTGTGTAGTAATATATTTAAGTTAAATATACTATTGTAAACGTCTCATGCAGGTTCGTGCACGTTGGCGCCTGCACTAGTGTGAGTGCGTGCGGATGTTTATTTAGGATATCGGTATTCTTAAGATTAAGCGTGGGGAACAGATGCTGTATGCGTCACCCGTGGGGAAGGCCGATGCTTCGTCGTTCGATAAAAAGGTATAAAAGGGCAGTCGGAGAATACGGCCAGAAGAGTTATAGAAGAGTTATGGAGGAGAGGAAGGAGTTAGTTCAGTTTTGTCGGTTCTTATGTTAGTTATGATGACCCTTCTTATGAGTCTTATGTATCTTACTGTAACGGGTTATTACAATTATTGAGAATTGTCCACTATTGAAAGTAACGGTCTTATGAAATCTTATGTGCTGGGGAGTTTACACTATTGGGTTGGAAACTAAATAATTCCCAACTTTTTCAATGAAATAAAGAAGTTTCTTTTTTTAACGTAGAATGAGCTTTAATCTATGATGTATTTTTCAATTTGTTCGATGACCTTTTGCCATCTCTGTGAAAACTTAAAAATAACAAGCTCATAGAAAGTCTGATCCTCTTCGGCCAAAAACTAAGTTAAGTGAGATCTTACAGAGTCATCATCAATGAAAGTTTTACTACGAAGGAAGTTGTCCAAGGATCAAGATAAGTGGTAATTCAATGGCGCGAGATCAGGGCTATATGGTGGATGTTACATCAATTCCTAACCAATATCCATCAATTTTTTCTGAGTAACCAAAGACGTGTGCGGCTTAGCATTGTCAAGGTGGAAATTGACACCTTTACGATTGACTAATTTTGGTCGCTTTTCCTTGACCGCTGCATATAACTTGTCCAGTTGTCGACAGTAGACCTCCGAATTAATTGTTTGGTTCCTTTGAAGCAAGTCAAAATACACCGCACCTTACCAATCCTACCTAAGTAACAGAAAAATCTTCTTTTATGGGATATTTGTCTTTGAAGTGATTTGCGATGACTTATTACGCATGCACCACGATCGTTTTGATTGACATATATGGCGAAAATGTTCGTTTTTGCACTCTATAATAATAATAAGGTAAAAAAAAATCTTTAGAAAAATATCTACGCAATGAATTTGTAAAGCTAAGTAAGGATGAAGCTAACAATATAAGAAAAAGAAGATCATAACATTTACGGATATCATAATAATGGGAAAGAAGTCTATAACTGAAATCAGCAGTTACTTAGTTGCCAAAAAAATATATAATAGAAACTTACTATGCCTTCTACATAGAGGAGGGTTGAAAATATCATGGTCTTGCTAATAGAGTGCTGAAAATTTCCGAGCCTACAATGCAGATGAAATAAATTCTTATCATGACTTTGGAAAGGGTAAAATCTGTTTATACTTACAAGGAACATATGGAAGTAATACTTATATAAAATTAAAATTTACTGTGTCTACTACGCATAGGACAACTGAAAACTTCTGCATATTTTTCATTGTTAATAGCACAACATGTTTATCTCGTTAATAATATTTAAATTAATATTGAACGTCAGTAATAAGTGATAATGTAAAAGGTGATAGAGCTATAAACCTATTTTTCATTCTTGTAATGCGAAAAAATGATTTTAACCATCGACTTATTTAGACTTTTATTAAAAATTGAGAAAAAGGTTAAATCTTTGTTTCGAGCGTGACGATTAAATTGCTTTTTATTGTATATATATTTATAGGTAATATATTGATACATGATGTATTTATTATTTTGTCGTCTTTTATAAAAATCTAGAGTATATTAGCACGCGGGATAATTGGAGTTATTTTGGAAGTTATCTTTGAGGTTATTGAGGTTATATTTTGTTTTGTTCCGCCAAAGAATTATATCATCTTACGTGCGAACATAAGTACACACTTGTGTTTTTGTTGTTATTACAACAGGAGCAAAATCTTTCACAAGCATCCAAGGATCGTTACCAGAGTTAGTGTCGGATTCTGACCGTCCGAGATTCTTTCCTTAACCAGGAAAAGCCTTATTTGACCGGTCCTAGTACGGGCTACTTGCCTACTAAAAAACCTCGTATTTATCATTACAACATACCAGGGGCGAGAGTTGTAATATACTTACATCGCAGTGCTTTATTGACAAGTAGGATGAGGATGACGATGCAGAACACACCCTGCTTCGTTGCCCAGCGTATACAGTAGATAGAAAGGTAAAAAATTTAAACTTAGCATATAAGACAAACTAATAATTTGGAAAACAATAATAAAACCAATCTGGACCTATGGAATACCGCTATGCGGTATAGCAGTGAAAAGTTCCTTTGCAAAGCTCGAGGCTAAGCAATCCATAAACTCACTACGAACAATCGTGAATGCTTCATGTTACGTCCGTAACGAAGAGATAAGGATGGACCAATATATTCCCTCGATAGAAAAAGAAATAACTTAGACAACTTGCAGATACAAAAGAAGAATTGATACGCACATACACCAGCAAACCAACGATAAGCACAACAAATATATTCCTATTAGGCTCAAAATAATCCACCCAGGAGACCTTGTAAAGAATTAAACCTTACTGAAATAAGTGACAATAGCGAGACGCTATCTCTTCGAAGAAACCGTTCACATGCTATCATTTTTCACTTATATAATAATTAACCAAATGTCTACGGACAAATTGTAAAGATGTATGGAGTTAATAAAAACAAAAAAAATTATTAGGTTGAAATATTAGTTGAGTAGTCTATTTGTGAAATGATAAACTAAAAGATTTGAAGATAATTTTGCAGTTTTAATTTATTTGTCTAGGATTAAAATATGTTATTAGATACAACTAAAAAATCTTTATGCTTTTCTAAACATTTAAATTTTACAATATTACGATATTGATTTATGTACTACTATTTCATTTATATGTTTATTTTGCATGAGATATTAATTATACACTATATTTCATACATTTGCATATTATATTTACTTACATTTAATATAATATATATTCCTTATATTAAAATTTTGATCATTTTTTTGCATTTATTATTAACAGATACTTGTCTCGAAGAGGTTTTCAGATTTTTAAATAAATAAGTTTGTACAAGAAAATTTTGTTGAAACTAAACAGATTTTAAAATAAATAAGTTCTAACATGAAGATTTTGTTGAAACTAAAATAGGCACAGACAAAATATTTGTTAGGCATAAACATTTTAAATTCTTTTTATAGCATTTATAAATACAATCAACGGTTACTTTATACGTAAATACTTTTACTTTGATTTGAATTATTTAAGATGATAATAATTATTTTTTTTTTTACAGACTCTTCAGGTTTTAAAATTAAAGTATTCTTTAAATTTGCGTACTACTACCTCTTTATAATTTAAATAATGGAATGTCGCGGGGACGCTGGCGAAAACACTAAATAAAAATAATGTTTTATAAAAGTAAATATAATAGAAATTTATGAGTTTATTAATAACTCATGGTTCTAATGTTTTCGGTTGAAAAATAGATAATACTGAAAGCTGCTATAATACTCAACGAACCAAGTACATAACCAACAATTGTATATAAGTATGGATTAAAGTGCACATCCGGCAATGTTAAAACTATTTATTTAGGAGTCTTAAATTCTATTGAGTAAAACAATATTAGAAAGTATATTTGTGAGAAATCTTGTAAGGGGCTAAAAAGAAGAAAATAGTGAAATTAAATTTGATTTTAATCAACAAAACTTTTGTTTTTTAGAAGAATAATTAGTGTTTTAGTTATTTGATATTTTACTTCAACCTAAAATATACGTACACGTCTCCTTGTAAAGATGGAAGAAGCATTTTAATTTGTAATCTAGCAAAAAATTCGAAAATAACTCCTGTCGCCTAGAAAATTACAAAATTATTCCATAACAATAAAAGTAAATGAAAGTTATAAAAATAATTGCAATAAAGTCAAATACTTTTTTAAGACATCTAGGTTATTTATTATCATATTTACAGAAACTAGTGAAGATAATAAACAATTGTAATAAAATTTATTACCATATCACTATTCTTTAACAAAATAAACGTAATATAGTACATTCTGTGACTAACTTGCAGTATTTTAACAGTTGTCATGAATTATTTTATTTATAATAATAAGTGTATTATAGAGCCCTTACTGACATATTAATAACATTTGATTGAGGTATGACTCTGTATATTATACAGGTATAGTTTCAAGCAAATCGAAATATATATACAATAGTTATGATTTATTTCTTATAAACGTAACGATTGCTAAAGCCGAAAAAGTAATTAGACAAATAAAACTAAGATCAAGAAATAATGAAAATAAAAGTTTTTTTAATACTAAATGGATACATGGAAGGTCTTCAGATGGATTCAGATGAATCGAAATTTAAAATATTACTAATAATTAAAAATATTACTTTATTACAGAAGAAATCATCTTTGCTACTAAATTCTTTGACGAATTTTTATCTTATATTCTTATTAATATTACTGTGTATACCTTCTTTCTGGGAATCCTAGCATGATAATCATTTTAACGTAGCACTCTTCTACATAATTCTGAATTTACATCTTTCTTAAAGTTCTAGCTAACTTATGTTGCAAGATTTGTAGCAGTAACCTTAGAATTTTTTTTTATTTCACGGATCAAAGCTGTTTCTTCTCGTTCCGCTAACTTCTTTGGTCAACTAGAACGATATTTATTTTTTATAATTCCTTTAGATTTCGATTTTTAAATAATGTAATGTATCGTAGATCTGTTTATATTTAAAAATTTACTTATTTTACCGTAAGTTTTTCCTTCATTGCGCCACTTGACTATTAATATTCTGTTACTTTCAGAAATTTCAGATCTTTTCGGACTCCTAATCAATATCGTAATGTTTTACCACGATTACTTAACTGTGACTGACAAAAATGTACATAAGGCCAAAACTAACGACCATCCATGTATTAATTTAGTACTGGAAAAACTTTTATTTTCATTATTTCTTTATCTTAGTTCTATGTGTCCAAAAATGTTTGTAGCTTTAGCAATTATTACGTTTATGAGAAATAAATCTTAAATATTGTATAAATATTTCGATTTGCTTGAAACTATATCTGTATAATATACAAAGTCATACCACTATCCACAATGTAATTATTATTTCGATAAGTGTTTTATAACACATTTAATATAATAAATAAAATATTTTATAGTAACTGTTCAAATACTGCAAGTGAATCACTGTACATTTCTAATCTTTTAATAAATAAGTACATTTTATTACTATTTATTATATGAAAAAACTTACCGGATCTAAAATAACACGATTACTATGATTTTCCTTGGAATGACTCATACCTACGATCTGATTCCTTAGAATAGGATCAGCTTTATAAAAATTGGGAAGATTAACAAAGAAAGGGTATCCGCTAAAACAGGACATTATATTTATTAGGCAACTAGGACTGCAATCGCTATTGCAATAGCACATGTTTATTTTCGTAAGATTTCTATCTATTTAGTTAAGTTTTTATTTTTTAAATCTGCTGTCTCGTAGTCTAAATAACTTTTTTTTGATATGCTTTAGTGATGTCCCGCCACGCATACCTTCCTAAAATGTTTTAGAGTAGAATAAAATTAACTAATAGAAACACACATTATTCCAGTGATTTATACAAAAGACAACCGAAACACTTTTTAGATGTAAGAGCCGAAACAATTGAAACAATAGTACTGATAACAGATTAACTTATTAAAAAAGAGCATATAGTAATTATTCTTAGAATCGGGCTGATTTTTATTTAAAACAAACATTTTTTTTAACAATACAGAAATATCCACGGTGAATCACTTGAAAAGTTAACTAATTGTTAGTTGAATTGTAATCATGGACAAAATACAATAATAAAAAATCTGTAAATGCATACAGTGGAACTAAGACAAAAGGACAATATTCCAAGTAATTGACAAATAAGGGTTCAATAAAAGTTCATAAAACGCTTAAAGGTTTAATAGGATAATAAGAATTACACTATACAATTTATTTTCAATTTTTGCATTGTTAATTGGTAACATAGACAACCTAGCATATAAAATTGAAGTTTTTGTTACGACCAGTAACCACGACGACTCACCGTGTTTCGTCACTTAGGCATTAGAAAATTAATCTTTGTGTATGCGACGTATACTTAACGTACGTTATACTATACCGCAGCGTATATTTGAATACTAATAATCTTTTGAAAACACTATATAAACACGTCTGTACTTATTAGCGATTGATTGAAGAATGATATGTAATAAATTTTTAAAAATTTATTCCATTAAGACTAACTGCGTATAGTTTTTGTATTTTTAAAAATGCATTTAAATATAAACTTATTAACATTCTAAATAAAACCAACCCAAGCGATCAGAGGGAATATATTTCCATGCAGCTGGGATGAGTTCTAAGTTTTGTAGTTTATCTTCGTATCTAATGAACAATAGCTCGTCAACCGCTTTTATTATAGAGAAATTTAATACTTACCCAATAGTGTAGAAGAGGTTTTTCAAATAACAAGATCAGAAGCGTGATCATTATACAGCTGACTGAATAAAAAAATTTGTTTTATCGCTCGTTTTAAATATGCTTGTTTTCTAATAATGTAAGTATTTTATATTTATGTAGGATTCAATACAAAGATGAATAGAATGTTTCCATGTAAATGCAATAATAGCTGTTTGCTGCTTAAAGGCTATACTATGACTAACTTACATAGCAACGTACTCACTCATACTATCTCATTTCCCTCACACCATCACAATAAAGGGCGATATTTCTTATGTCTTTTCACTTATTCGAATATTTAGTAACGATCGTTCTCGAACATTCATACTGAACAACAACTTTTTTCTTACTCTAAAGGCGTATATATTTAGCAACGATCGTTCCCCAATATTCCTATCTTAACGTTTCTTCTTAAATTTTTTCTATCCCTTCCTAACTGACAAACAACTTTGTTTTTCCTTGAAATACGGATATGTTTAGCAATGATCGTTCTCGAATATTAATATCTTAATTCATAGCCCCTTTGTCTAATTTCCCTTCCCACACTCGGCCATATACGCATCTCCTTCGGCCCCCAAAGAGAACTCTTCAAACGGTTTCATGTAATCCGCCGCCGTTGTGGTTATCTTTGGTCCTTCATCCCCACCAACACGAATCACTTCATATCGGTTATTTCTCTTACATCTAGATATTTATACGGACCTAAGAATTTCTTTTGTATCTTTAACCCCACACCAAACTGCGTGCGCTCTATCGCTACTAAAGCAACTTCGTTGTAAACACTCGCTTTCTTACATTTACGGTCATAATTACGCCTATTCTCTTCTTGAGATTTTAACAGACTTTCCTACGTTGCTTCTCTCAGTCTTAAGCGCTCGTCAGAATATTGCAATATCGCCTCTTTCTCTATTAATTCTAAAATGGCTAAATATTCGCGCTGCTTCATTTTTACGCCAAACATCACCTCGAAAGGTGACGCATCTACACTACGCTGATAAGTGCTAATAAGCGCTCTTTGGACCTAATCTACGTGCCTATACCACTTGTCAGGCGCGTCCATCGACATCTTAGACAGTACCGAGATAATAATTCGTATAATTCTTTCAACCTGACCGTTTCCTCTCGGTATACCGGTGGTAGTTAGAACGTGCTCGACCCTTTCCGTTATACAATACTCTTTAAACTCTGTTGCCGTGAATGCGGTTCCCTTATCTGTAATAATAAGTGTCGGATTACTGAATGTTCTCTGCTTTATCCCAAGTTTTTCTAACGTTTCCCGTGCAGTTGTCGTCTTAGTTGGGTATAGCCACACAAACTTAGAAAACCCATCTACCACTACCAAGATATGCTTATAAGCTTTACTCGTCGCTGTCATCGGCCCTAGATAGTCGACATGATAAGTCTCGAGAGGTCTATCCCTCTTCGGTATCGACTGTAACTGACCTTCCTTATTCCCCTGCTTACGCTCCGCTAATATACACGGTACACAACAGCTGATGATCTTTTCGATTTTTTCTTTCAGACCCGGTATTTAAAATCTTCTTTTATTTTTTCGGCTACCTTTCGTACGGAGAAATGACCATTTTCGTGAATTTTTCTTATGATATTAGACTGCATGCTCGTAGGCAACACTATCACGTTCTTATCGTTTACACGCTTCATCAAAATATTATTATCTAAAATATATTCTTCGTATGGCTCTTTTTCTACTACAAGACGTATGACACGTAATCTTTCCTCTTCTTCCTGTTTTTTTCTTATATTTTGTAATAATGTAACTTCGATACACATTACCGAATAACGACTAAGTGCATCTACATGCTTCATTCTTTCTCCTGGACGGTGTTCAACTTCAAAGTTAAATTCTTTCAATGACAACGCCCACCTTGCTACCTTCGGTGCTAACTCCCTTTTTTAAGCGTCTTTTGGAATGCCTGGCAATCCGTAACTAACTTAAATCTTATTCCTAACAAATAGACTCTAAACTTCTGAACTGCTTTAATTATCGCAAGGACTTCTAATTCATACGAATGGTACCTCCTCTTTGCTTCCGACGTTTTATAACTCATGTAATGAACCGGAGGGTAATTATTTTCGTTGTCGTATTTTTGCAATAATACGGCGCCAAACCCGTCTATACTTGCATCAGTATGCAATTCCGTCATTGCTCCGGGGTCATAAATACGGAGCACCGGCTCTTAAGACAAAAAATACTTTAATCGCGAATACGACTCTCTTTCAACGGTATCAGAGACAAATGCCTAACCTGCTTTTAACAAATCTGATAATGGTCTTGCTATCTTAGCGTAATCCTTAATAAATTTACGAAAATATCCTGTCAGACCTAAGAAACTTTGAATTTGTTTTCTATTCTTAGGTTCCGAAAACCGCTGTAACGCTTTTATTTTCGTGGGTAATGGCCGAATACTCCCATTCCACACCACATGTCCTAAGAACTCAATTTCCTCCCGAAGGAACTTGCACTTCTTCCAATTTATAATTAACCCGTTCTGAGCTGCTACCGTTAACGTTATTTCCAACTTTCTACACGATTCTTCGTAATCGATACCTGGGATAATAAGATCGTCCATGTATGTTAACACTATTTTCTTCCTTACCAAATCGCCAAAAACCTCATCAATAAATCTTAAAAAACTGGCGAGACTGCTACAAAACCCAAAAGGTGTTCTAAGAAACTCAAATTGCCCGTCTGGAGTAACAAACGAAGTGAATTTACGGCTATCTTCCTCAATCTTGACATGAAAAAACCCGTTATTAAGATCAATTGTCAAAATACCACTCCCTGTGTCAACGCATCGAGACAGTCTTCGATCAATAGCATTGGAAATCGATCTCTTATCACCTTTGCATTTAATTTACGGTAATCAATACAAACTTTGTAAGTTCCGTCCTTCTTAGGAACCACTACTACCGGACTACTATATTCACTTGTACTGGGTTTAATTATTCCCTCGTACAACCATTCGTTTAATTGTTGCGTAACTATTTTTTTCTCTTTCGGAGCTAATCTCCTCGGCTCAGAACAAACTGGAATATTTTCCGTCAACTTTATTTTTGTCTCTGTTCGCGCGTCTGGTTTAGTATTTGGCTTATAATTTTGTATTAATTCTTTTATGCGCACCTTGTACGGTTCTTTTACGTCTATTTCATCCGTATCTACATATTTTTTTCCATTATCGCCTTTATATTGTCTACTTCTTTATTTGCATTCATATCGTCTGTATCCGTCCGTCGCTCAACATAACCATAGTCGCTCGATTTTACCGATCCCTCGCTTATCTCCTCGCTGAGTCTTTTGTCTGGTCGTCTTATTTCTACTCGCCCTTTATTTATACGAACGTCTAACTCTTTCAGCAACTCTCTTCCTAAAAAAACTTCGTATCTCATATCTGACTGACTTACTACAAATACATCCGTTTTATATCTACCGTCTTCGATATCGATATTCACCTCACATCTCTATTGGCTTCGTTATCGCATTACCAAACCCTGCCAATCGTCGAGTGGTTTCACATAATCTTGGTCTTCTTAATTTATTATATAGCTCTGAATTTATAATGCTTACTTCGCTGCCCGTATCTAATAACGCATAGGCTAACAAACAATTAATCCTGATCGCAACTCTATCCGTAATAGATTGAACACAATTGATACTTGCTGTCACATTACGCCGAACCGAGCAGCCTACAGCCGAGATAGAAACTATTTGTGTAAGAATTCTAAAGGAAAGAACCTAAATAAATAAGTGATATAATCTAAAGGAAAAAAACCTAAATAAATAAGTAATATAATCTAAAGGAAAAACCGATAATAAATATCATAAAATAATAAAATAAAATAAAATTCTAAGATATTCGGTCTCCTCAAAAGAAGGGGTCTCATGGTCGTTCCCCCCTTAGGTAAACAAATGTAATTTTAAACGGGAAAAATCCCGATAGCTTTGAAAGATACTCTCTCGCTAAGGCGTTACAGGCGTTAAAAGGGGGAAATAGAGATGACCAATAGGGAATCGGTTATTTGATGAGAAACGCCCTGTAGGAAAAGGAGAGTCCTTCCTCTCCCACTATATGCGGGGTATAAGAGACGGGCACCGGGACCGGAAAAGGAGAATATTCAGAATTACTATTACAAGTTGTACACGGATTATTATTTAGAAGTTGTGCAGGATTATTATTTAGAAGTTGTACAGGGCTTATTATTAGAAGGCAGTAAGTGTTTAAGTCTTAAGTGCGACTATATATATATATCAAGGTAGTTTTTACTTGTATTTTGTTCTATTTTCTTGTGTTTTGTTAAAATATATGATCCATATTTATTAATACTTCGCACAAAATTGTCATTCACCCCGACCTTTAATCGAACACTTGCTTTACATTCCGACGGCTGCTTTGATTTATTACAATTACTCGCTATGTGACCGAAATTATTACATTTAAAACATTTGAGACGTTAATATATATTATAAGTTTATCAAATATTTGAATATTATTTTTAAATTCGGTGAGCGTTCGGGATCCGTACAATACTGCCTTATCGCGACGCTCGCCTAACAAACCATCCGCTATATACTGTATAAGGGCGTCTTCTTCGATGTACCTTGATTCGCGATTTCTTGCATACTATAAATGTACAAACGACTACTTTCGCCTGGTTGTTGTCTACGCTTGGACAACTGCTTATGAATCGTGGCTGAATTTACCTTTACCTAAAATTCCCTAATCAAACTACGCTTTAAGCTGTCCCATGATTTAATTTCTCTTTCGAACGATATAAATTGTCGTGCCGCTCCTTTTAACATACGTTTCCCGTAGATAAACTTCTGCAAATCGTTCCATCCCAACAATACGCTGGTATCTTCAAAATCGTGGATCCAATGATCTATCAGTAGCTTATCCTCTCCGTTGAAATATGATAGGCTTTCTTCCAAATCTTTTATGGAAAACGAAGCGAGTTGTTGCGTAGCAACGCTAACCGCTCCTCCTTCCCCACGTTGTCCACCTCTCTGTGATTCTTCTTCTCGTTTGCCTTCGTCTCCTTCTTCTTCTTCTTCTTCACTTTCTTCGTCTTCGCTTTCTTCATCTTTCATCGCATCTTTCAAGCGATTTCTTAACGCCTGCTTATTTCCGACTGTGGATAACCTTAACTTCTTCGCCGCTTCTTTTAACTCCCTTAATTTCATGGAGTCAATCTGCTCATAGGTGTAAGTGACGGCTTCTTCCTCGACTGCTTTATCTTGACGCTTTCGTTCTACTCGTCTTCTTAGTGACGTGTTTTCAACGGCCTTTTCGTTCAATTCCTCACGTCCAACTTCCTGCTCATCCGCACTTGTTTCGAGTGTAACCTTCAATTGAGCCATCGTTCAAACAGCTACTTTTCTTAATCTTAATGTTTCTTTATCGTCCTCCTATATCACCGTTACACCAACACTACCGATTACTTCACAACTTTACTTTAGTATTCACGCGTGGTCAACTTTCCTCGCGCAACACTCTTAATCAACTTAGAATCAGATTCACACTGCTGGTAATTGTAACGCAACTTTCGACTTGATACAACTTTATGCAACTTTATACGACTTTATACGACTTTATACGACTTTATACGACTTTTTATTGCACACATGAAATCTATTCTCTTTTAATCCCGGCTGAGCTTCCATATGTAGGATTCAATACTGTAATCTTTAAAGCACATAAGATTTCATAAGGCCGTTACTTTCAATAGTGGACAATTCTTAATAATTGTAATAGCCCGTTACCGTAAGATACATAAGACTCATAAGAAGGGTCATCATAACTAACTTAACACTATTCCTACCAGGACTGAACAGAAGAGGACAATTAAATCATCTTCAGAAAGATTCATTCTGGAAAAATTCTCCAACAAAAATAGCAACGTTACTCAATATATAGATCTATTCGAAAAAGAGTGCGAACGCTTAGATGTGCAACGAGATGAGGAAAAAATAGAAATTCTGAGATTTTTCTTAGAAAGTTTTTGCGCTTACTGGTACAGTTCGATGTTAATGAAACACTCCATAAATTCGAGTTGGGCAGATTGGAAAAAAGGATTTCGTTGATACTTACTCAAATAAGGGATGGTCAACAGCAAAATATGCTATAAATTTTAAGTATATAAGTTGCTCATTACTAGACTATGCATTGAAAAAGGAAAAAATACTTCTGGAAGTGGATAAAAATATGAATAAGGAAATAATGGTATTATTGATCGCAACTGTTCTTCCTGACTACATCACGGATAAAATCGACCGAAACAAAATCAAAGTAACGAAAGATCTTATCATCATGATCAAAAACCTGGAATACTTGGTAGAAAAAAGAGACTTCAATGAAAAAAAAATCCATCTCTAACTTACAGAAATAAAGTAGAAAAGAAAAATCCCTGTAAAGTATGCGAGATAATGGGTGAAAAAAATAGATACCACCCCGAAAGCGTTTGCTTGTTTAGAACAAAAACGGATAAAGAAGAAGAAAAATCCAATAAAATTAGTTAATAACTCACAATTAGAAGTTGAACTACAAAATGAAGAGCCAAAAAACTAGTATTGCCTCCATTGATAAAAGTAAAGTTATTATTGGACAATAAAATGGAGGTTAATGGAATTTATGACCTTGGTACGAATGTTTCGTTAATCAATTCAAAGCTGTTAAAAATCAAAAATGGAAAACTTAGTGAGTCCAAAAAATACAAGAATAAAACGACTAGTTGCGTAAGAAGAGCTAGTGGCTTCATCACTTTAAGTATAAGAATTTTTAATATGGAAAAAAGAATGAATGTTTACATAGTAGACGAAGAAAAGTTCGATAATGAATTCCTTATCGGACTCGATTGCATCAAAGAATTCCGTTTGATGCAAGTTGAAAACTTAACAATCAGTCAAGGGGAGAAAAAAAAACCAAAAGAAGAGCGAAGAACAAAAAAGTAATAGTATGATTGATAAAAACATAATAAATGAAAGCGTAGAAGAGAAAATTTTGGTTAATTTCAACGAGAATATCAAAGAAGAAGACTTTAGGATTGATATAAATCATCTAAACAATGAAGAAAAACTTATAATAGAAAAACTAATAAATGAAAATACTTAAATTTTTGCTAAAGATAAATACGATACAGGCACGGTGAAAAACTACGAAGCACAAATCGATTTACAGACAGAAAAATATTGCAGCAAGAGACCATATCGATGCACAGTAGAAGACAAGAAGGAAATTGAATCACAAGTAGCAAAATTATTAAATGAAACATTTATAAAGGAGTCATACAGCCCGTTCGCCGCGCAAGTTACTCTAGCATTCAAAAAAGAAGAAAATAGGAAATCGAGATTATGCATTGGCGTCAGGGACTTAAACAAAATCGTAGTTCCACAATCACAATGATTCCCTTTGATTGAAGACCTTGTGATAAAAACAAGAAACTGTAAATAAATTTCGACGCTAGACATAAAGTCAGCATTCTGGTCCATTCCTTTACGAGTGTCAGACAGATACAAATCAGCATTCGTTACACAAGAAGGTCACTTCCAATGGACTTGTTTACCATTTGTTCTTAAGACCTCACCAGCGATATTTCAAAGGATAATGAGTAACATAATTAGAAAAAGCAATCTTGCAAAGTTCACCGTCTGTTATATAGACGACTTACTAATATTTTCCAAATCATTCAACGAATATATGAGTCACCTGAAGCCACTGTTTCAAGCCATAAAGAAAGAGGGATTCAGATTGAAATTCTCGAAGTGCGCTTTTGCAAAAGACTCGGTAAAATACTTTGGTCATATTATACAAAACAACTTGGTCAAACCTCTAAACGACAATCTAATTGCGATAAAAAAGTTTCCAATACCTACTACAAAAAAGAATGTGAGACAGTTCCTAGGCAAAATAAATTTTTATTATAGGTATGTACTAAACATAGCTATTAAGTTGGACCCGCTACACAATTTATTACGAAAAGACCAAGAGTTTAAATGGACCGAAGAATGCCAGAAATGTTTCGACGAAATGAAACAATTACTATGCTCACAGCCTTACAATGCCTCACAGCTTACAATTTTGACCCAAA
This sequence comes from Polistes fuscatus, assembly GCF_010416935.1. Lineage (NCBI taxonomy): Eukaryota > Metazoa > Arthropoda > Insecta > Hymenoptera > Vespidae > Polistes > Polistes fuscatus. Next base: position 147,375 of record NW_025113137.1, read on the forward strand.
ACTGCCAACACTGATCTATACAGATGGATCTATACAGATCCACATGGATCTATACAGATGCCAGCCTTCTAGGACTTGAGGCAATATTGAAACAAATTCAAGTAAATGGAGAGGAAAAACCCGTTGGATACTTTTCAAAAAAATTAAATGCAGCACAAAAGAAGAAAAAAGCAACGTTCTTAGAGTGCTTAGCAATAAAAGAATGCTTACAGTATTGGCAGCACCTACTACTGGGCAGAAAGTTCCAGGTAATTTCAGATCACAAGCCATTAGAAAATCTAAGTATTAAATCTCGAACGGATAAGGACCTAGGAGATTTAACAAACTATTTATCTCATAGAATCTTGAAATTAAATACTCTCCATGTAAATATAACTAAAAGGCGGATTTTCTTAGTAGGAATCTAGTACTGAACTCAAACGAAGATTTTAGAGAACAACTAAAAACTGTAAATATGATAAAATTGGAAAATATTGTCAAAGACCAAAAAAAGAACAATGAAATACAAACAAGAAAAGATAAACTGATAGTCAGAAATAACATTTATTATAAAAACATGAATAACAAAGAGAAAATTATCTTGTCAGAATTTAGCTTAGCGATTTTTATAGATATCCATGAAAATTTAGGTCATATAGGCATAAGACAGATGCATCAAAATATCCGTTAATATTATACAGCCGAAAATTTGACAGAAAACATAAAAAAAATTTGTAGAGATTGTCTGACATGCATAAAAATAAAACAAGAGGACAACAAAAATACTTCTTAATGTCACAATTAGGCCCGGCGACAGAACCAAATCAGATTATGTCAATAGACACCATAGGAGGGTATGGTGGATCACGCTCGACAAAGAGATACCTACACCTCTTAGTCGACCATTTCACACGATATGCCTACATACGAACGTATAAATCCCAGAGTGCACCCGATTTTATTAAATTGGTAGATATGGTCGAAGAAACGGAGGAAATTGGAAGCATTATAGCTGATCAATATCCCGGGATAGATTCAAAAGAGTTTCGAGAGTACCTAAAGAAAAAACTGGTGTGTGTACTTATGTACGCACGTCAGAAGTTATACTTCTTTGGCGTACCAAAATGAATATAACATCAACAACCTCAAAAATAACTGCAAAAAAATAAGTATAATCTTATTTATTTAAACATGAAGAAGAAGAAGGGTTTAATTAAAATGAATAAGAAATAAAATAAGAAATAAAAAATTAAATAAGAAATAAGAAATAAAAAAATTCATCAAATAATAAACTTTGAGGTAAATTTTCTTCGTCAGGTGTAATACGTTAGTATTGTTCCTCATCCCACATTAATGTCGGTTGGTGCGCCGTAAGACTCTCTTCTACAGGAATGTGTTCGCTGACATCATTTTGTCCAAATTTGTCGTGAATTTGATTATCATTAAAATATAATCATCAATTTTAATATCGTACATTCTATACAATGGAGACGGTATTAAAAATTGTAGCCAAGCTTTAATTGTACGCTTGTTAACAATGCCATGTAAGTAACTAGATCGGTCAATTTTCTTACGTTTAATATGTACATTTATACAATAATCGTTATCGATATTTCTTTGAAGAGATTTGACCATTGTATTAACTGAAACATGAAGGTTAATTAATTGACCATAACTGGCGTATTTACCATTCACATTTCTCAGACGTCTGATCTGCATAAAAGAAATACGAGGCGAAATTAATCTTTCAAAAACTAAATATAAAGGTGGTAGATGCTAAGGTACATCTGGATATTTGAAGCCGTTATATGTTGATATTAGAGGAATATTCTTCTTGTTTAAAGCTTGTATGCATGTATTACAAAGCTTAGTATTTTCCATAGGTACATTAGGTATAAATTATATTAGAATATCCTTATGTTCATTAGATGGCTCTTTTAAATCCTTTTCAAACCACAATCTGTCACATACTGAGCATGGATGTTCAAATGCATTGCCCAAGAATTTTATTTTAAATTCCTTATGAGCTCGTTTAAATTGATGATAATTGCTATATGGTAAAGAAGGATCAAATCCATATCAATTTGCTCGCCAGTGGAATGATTAATTACTAACTGGTCTGAAGAGTTAGAATAAATAGAGTGTACATCTGATAGAGGTAATTCCTGATCCATGATTGTGTCTTGGTTTAACGAATTGCGTTCTTCATCCGGTAAAATGTCTTGATTAGACAATAGATGTATAATCGAAGCATCAGCTAAATATTGATTATTTCGTTCTTGAGATCGGGAACTTTGCTCCATGTTTGTTGATGTAATGTTTTTTGATGTTATACGATTATTACACGGCATAGAAGAATTTTCCATATGCACATCAGCTTGCACAGTAATATAATTGTGATAGTCATCTTTTGCAGTAGACAACGATGCATCTTGAAGAAGTAAAAGTAAAAAATAAAAACCAAATTCCCAAACGTACCAAAAGAAGTATAAGTTCAAAAATAATAATTAGCAGTGCTATTAGTTATTGCTGTGAATTTTAAATTGTATAAATTTGTACCGGTAATAATAGGATGAGCCGATGGGTCAAAGTCACTAGTAAATTAAAAGTCGATGGTGCACATAAAGTTCCATTCGCAGACAATTGGTTTTCTTGAAGAAATAAATGTAAAATAAATGTCAAATAAAATCAATGTAAATAACTTCTAATAACTTCAAAACATAAAGACCAAACAAAAAGAAAAAATAATTAGCAATAATATTAGTTATTGCTGAGTCATTTAAATTATTTAAATTTGTACCAGTAATCACAGGCTTAGCCGATGGTTCGCAAAGTAAATTAGAAGTTGACAGAGTACATAAAATTTTATTCGCAGGCAATTCATATGCATTTTGAATCATTTTTCTTCGCAGCCAATGAACCCTACAACGTTTTGCATTAGCGCGCATTATGTTTTCCTTATTTTCCTCATTATTTTCCTTATTTTCCTCTTTATTTTCCTTATTTTCCTTATTTTCCTGATTCCTTTTTCTACGAAGACGATAATCTCTACATTTCTCTGCATTAGTTTTAGGCAGATTGAAAACTTAAAAAGAAATTAAAGTGTATACTGATCTTGGTCAATAAGAAAGCTGCAAGAGATTATAGTTTAATAATAACTTCAAAATTAAAATATTTAAAATTATTAAAATAAAATAAATAAATTTTCAATAATTAATAATAAATAGTTAAATTTAAACTATATATAAATGTGAACGCTTAATCTTATTTTTTGTATTGTTGCTAAGGAGAATAGTTGGAGATCTACGTCCGATCGGCACTATTGTTTTATTAATTTAAATCGAAACGTGTCCAGCAACTTTTTGTACGATTTTCTAGCCAATCTTTAGTGAATCTGAAAACTAAAGCCACACAACATTTACTTCTCCATCTTCATTGTATTTAATATGAAATAACTACAATTTTCCCGAATGCCAATATATACTCTACATTTGTAAATAAAATAAAATATAACTTTAATAAAAACTTTATTAAAATAAAGATAATAAATATAATTTAAATTAAATACAATTATTAACAAAATTAATAAAATAAAACAACAAATAAGAAAAAGAAAAACTCTTGGTTAAATCAATGCCAAGTATAATACTATATTGCTCGTCAGGCAAATAGTCTTGTAGCATAAAAGCTCTATTTGATAAATTAAATATAATAAGGAATTGCGGTTTTAACAAAAAATTAAACACGAATTTTACCTCTTGCTCGCTTCGCTTGTATACTGATTCAACAAAAAGGTTCACTTGGTTAATGGAAGTATAAGGAATACTTATACTTTTCTTATTTCGCTTCTAGCTTAAATCGCTTTGTTTGTCGCTTTCTTCGTAAATTCTTTGCTGCTTATCTAAGACGTGTCGTCGTAGGCGTCCAGTGGAAGAATGGGACGATTGCTTTGTTTAATAGGCCCTGCAGGGCGTGCTTAGAAACGGCTTGAAGAGTGAGGAGGGACGATAACAAAATTTCGATATTTTCAATATTTTCGAAATGATTGAGCCGCGTATTTTGAATATACGCTGAGAATCTTTAATCTTTATAAATGGTACATAAATTGTAATTACGTTGAGTGTCTCACGTATTCTGAAGGAAATCCTCGTCAGGCTACGCTCGTTATTTAGTATTGAAAAAGAAGTATAACTTCAAAATAATCACAATAAATTCATATTGCACAATACGTTTCCATTCTTTCATGCTAAATTCTCCAAATTTTTATAATTAATTACAGATTACCTATCATAATGATAACATATTATTATTATTATCGTTATTAATTTTTTTTGTTAGTTTTTAATTTTTCTAGTTTATTAATTGATGTTATTATTATTACATTATTAGTATTATTATCATTAATTTTATTTTTACATAGAATATAGTTGATAAAGAAACCTGTTTCTCTTCCCTGCTTGATGATCAATAATATTTTCTAATGTAAGAAGATTATTTTTCTTTTACTATAATATTTTTATTCTTATTCATTTATTGAAGTTATTTACTTTTATATAAATATATATATTTATAGCGTGACCAGGTAAAAAGGAGGAGGATTGAAAATATGAGTAGATAAGCTACTAATTATTCTTTTCTATTAGGTTAACTAAATAACTTCAAAAAAAGAAAAGAAAAATATTTCAATCGATCGATATATTATATATATACATAAGAAAGAATAAAAAGAATAACTTCAAAGATATAAAAATATAGATATCAGTCCACATTAAATGTAAGAGAGATATATCGAATTACTTTATGCGTCAACGGCCATGGCGCGGTTACAGCATTAGTTCTCGCTCGATCATTTAAGTAAAGCAGCGCTGAGTACGATTAGTATTTGGATGGGTGACCCGCTTGAGAAAAAAAGGGGAAGAAGAAGAGAGTCAACTTCATGCCGTAAACTAGAAATCGTATTTGCCGCGCGTCGTAAATACCGACAAACTTCATGGTGTCGTTTTCCCAGACGCTCGGAACCAAATCACTCCCCATTACATATTCCCAAACGCGCCAAAAGAAGTATAACTTCAAAAAATATACCCATCATCTTTACAAGTGTTGATTCCCCGTTCTCAAATGGTCTGATCGAGAGATTGAATCAGACACTCGTCAACAGGTCTGATGCAAAATGAATGAAAGCAAGAAGAAATAGCTTGGACAACGGTAGCACAATAATGTTTGAAAAATTACAACGACACGAATTATAGTATCACAGGATTTGCACCCTCATACCTGATGTATGGAAAAAACTCCACGACACAGCCTAAAGAATTAAGAATAACAATCACTGAGAAAGATTAGTTAAAAGATAAAATAACGACGTTGGAAAACTCAAAAAATCCCATGAGTATAATAGGAAGGTCTATGATAAAAATAGAAAACAGCTGACGTTGTCGGCAGGCGATTTGGTATACGTGAAGAACGGAAACAAGTTAAATAGGAATAGACTGGATGAATTGAGAAGTGAACTGTATGAAATTTTTAAAAAATTTTCGAACTCAATATTTGAAATTAACATGGGACGGGAAAGACAAAGGTCAAATTTATTCCATGTATCAAAATTAATTCCAGCAATAACATGAAATTCATAAAAAAAGAGGGTTTTTGTTTATTGCTGATTTTGTTATAAGATAGTTATATTATCTGTACATTATTCATAAGAAAATGTAAACATTTTCTCCTTCGGGAGGGAAGATGTAAAGAAATATTCTTTAATTAATTTACCGCGTTAGTCAAAATCGTCGGTACATACAATTGATATATAAGTCAGCTGTTGTAAAAGAGAGGGGGATAAATAAGAGTTGCGAGATCAGTCGCGAGCGTTTACTTGAGCAGTAGGGACAATATGGTTTATAACGAACACTAAATGTCTTTTCTTCTCGGTACAGGTAAGAAATGTAAATATTAGTCACATAAGTTTGTAAATAAAAGTTTAAATCTTCTCGTTACGGAAACACAATTTTGTATTTAACTGTATTCTACCTACACCATAAATAGTCTTATATATATATAAGATTAAATAATTAAATAAATGAATAAAAATAAAATAATAAAAGAAAAATAAACATCTTACATTAGCAAATATTATCGATCATCAAGCAGGAAGGGGAGACCAGGTTTCTGTATCAACTACTTTCTATGTAAAAAGAATATTAATAATAATAATAATAGTAATAATAATATATTATAAAAATAATAACATTAATTACAAAATAAACACGGAAAATTAAAAAGTGTTAGAAGTACAAATTATTTACTGCAGTTTTAAGAGAAATCTCATTTAAGAGGCTAACGTTAGAATTTGCACATGAAACCGGCTTGAAAATTAGGTTATTCATTCAAGAACAACATAACCCTATAATATTATTAACTTCGTATTAGCATCATATATTTTTTTTATTCAAAAATGTCTATACTTGAGCCAAATAAGCGTCATTTGCGGGAGCTTTAAATTTACTTCTTGAATTTAAAAAAATCTGCAGCTGAGGAGCATCGACTGCTCGTAGAAGCATATAATAAGGCTGCCTTGAGTGAGAGAACATGTTATGAGTGGTTTCAAAAGTTTGAAGACGCTGATTTTGACGTAAAAGACAAGATCGCAGTGGAAGGGAAAAAATTTACGAAGATGCAGAATTGGTGGAATTATTGGAGGAAGATTCGTCTCAAACACAAAAGGAAATTGCACTTACTTTAGAAGTCACTCAGCAAACAGTCTCACATCGTTTAAAATTGTTAGGAATGATTCATAAAAAAGGTAATTGGGTTCCATACGAATTAAAGCCGAGAGATGTTGAACGCCGATTATGCATGAGTAAAATGCTGCTAGCTAGTCACAAAAAAATGTTTTTTACATCGAATCGTCACTGGTGATGAAAAGTATATACATTATGATAATTAAAGAAAAAGAAAATCATAGGGACTACCTGGCAACGCGTAAACATCCACAGCAAAACCGAATATTCATGGAAAAAACTCATGCTGTGTATGTAGTGGGATCAGCTGAATGTGGTATATACGAGTTGCTTTATCCAAGCGAAACAATCACTGGAACTCTCAACCGAATACAATTTGATGAGACTGAGCTGAGCTCTGAAGGAAAAATGCCCACAATATTACTGCAGACACGACAAAATTATTCTTCTACGTGATAATGCTCGTCCGCATGTAGCGGTTCCGGTGAAAAACTATTTGAAAATACTTGAATGGAAGTGATACCCCATCTGCTGTATTCACCAGACATAGCGCTGACGGACTGTCATCTATTCCGGTCAATGGCACATGCTCTGTCGGAACAGCGGTTCACATTATATGAAGATACAAAAATTTGGTTGATTCGTGGATAGCCTCAAAAGATAAGAAGTTCTTCAGACATGGAATTAGAACGCTGCCTGAAAGATGGAAAAAAGAAGTTGATAGTGATGGACAATACTTCAATTAAACTTAAACTACCGTTCTTTCACAATAAATATTAGTTTTTTGACAAAAAACTGCGGAAACTTATTTTTACTCTTAATAACAAGAAAAATTATTAATGATAATAGTAATAATAATTATTATTTTTTTTCAAGTTATTTTTTTAAATTTATTTTTGAGGTTATTGAGGTTATATTCGTTTTGGTATGCTAAAATGTATAACTTCTTACGAGCGTACATAAGTACAAACACCAGTTTTTCTTATGTATAAACCTATATGATTTAACACTTTCGTCGCCAAGCGCGATTGCAATGAGTTTCTCCCGAGGCCCAAATTCAATTGTCGGAGCGCTGAAACATAAACAGAGCGATAAGCGCGAGAGAGCATTGATTTAACTCAAATAGGCACTCGGGTATCGTTTTCCATTCATAACATTTATAATATTCCATTCGATACTTTGATATTGGTGTCATATGCCACAACGATACGGAAAAGTATCAAGTGGTATCGAAAATTAGCACTACATTTTCTTTTTTGTACCAGTGTAGTAAATGCTCACATTGTATACCAGAAAGTCAATAATAAAAAAATTGGAATAAGAAAATTTTGAGAGCTACTTGTTGCTGAATGGTTGTCCCCGGAAAATTCTACTAGAACAAGGAACGTGCCCCATAAGCTGGAGATTCATCCGAATGAGCAGGGTAAGTCTGTAAGAAGGACGTGCGCCCTATGTTACCAGAAAAGGAGACAAACTGCTTAACGACAAGAAGCTAAAAAAAAAATGTAAAAAAAAGACTACGACCTATTGTTCCAAGTATCCGAATTCACCACAAATGTGTTTAAAATGTTTCAACGCACACCATACGAGATAGTATAATGAAATATGTTATCTTATATAAATTAGTAAAAATTATAGTATAATATGTATATTTGTAGTATTTTTATCTTGTATACCCTATATTTATATTTCAATACTGATTCCATTAAATTCGTTTTAAAAATCCACTTGAAAGTCGTACTAACTTGAATAAGAAGAGCGTCACCCATACTTGGGTGACGGGCCCCCACGGAAGCATACCCGTCACCCAGATCTGGGTCACGTGGCGACGAACGTGTTAAGGTAGTAAGCCCACTGTGACAGATGAAATTTCGACGTTTTTTCATGAATTTTTTTAAATATGAAAATGAAATCCGATCGTTTTGAAATTTTTGTTTTTATTGGTGTCTTGAAGTATTCAAAAAAAATTTTTTTTTATAATCTTATATTCATTTGTTAAAATTTTGTCTGTCTAAGTTAAGTCCTCGAAAAAAAGGTGAGTTGTTTCTGGGAAGCCATAGCCTTCCGTAATCATGTGAATTAAAAAATTAAATATATTATTGTTTTTAGGCTTTATTTTAATGAATTAACCTATAATATGCATATTAAAAAAAAACAAGCGGACTTGTAAAAAAAAAGGTTTTAAAAGCACTTCCTAGTATGTTATAATTCTTTTTTACACGATATTTGGATATCAGTATATACCGATAGTAGTGTGTTTTTAATTTCTGAGTCATTTATTCATATTTTAGCTGTTTTTTTCGCTTTTTCATTCCCTTTATATACCTTGATGTAATAGTATCCATGATATTATTACTTCTTTGTTAAGTGAGTTTACTTCATTATATATGTCTAGTATAGTAATGTATTTTATTCTTAATTACTTAATTATTTCTTATTATTATTTAATAATTAAAATAAACAAAAAATTAATACCTAACTTTAGTCAAAGATTATTAAATTAAAAATTAATTAATTCATTCTTATTATAACAATAAAAATTAAAAATTATTAAAATATTTAAAACCTTAAAATAAATAATTAAAATAGGTAAACAATATTTAAATATAAACAAATAACAACAAATTAAAAATTGTTTTCAAATTAAACATTAAATTAAACAATTACACAATTTTTAAATATAACAACCAAAAATTGAAAAATGTTTTTAAATTTAACAATAAATTGAACAATTACACAATGTTTAAATATAAAAAATCAACAAAATTAAAAATTGTTTTAAAATTAAACTCATTAAATTGAACAAAAACAGTTTTTAAATATGAACAACAGAAATTAAAATTGTTTTAATTTTCTTTAGATAAATTGTTCGAAAAAATTAATTTATTAATAAAAAATTCAATGATTTAAAGTTACGCATTTAGCTATGTATGTCGAAATTAACGTGTTCAATTTTTAGCCAAATAAGTTAAATAGTTTTAAAAATCAGAGCTTTCCCGAAATTCTGAAAACGTGGTTTCGAGAAGAACGCGTTTACATTTCATACACACTACGGAGCTTTTTTAGATATTACTTTACAAATATATTAAATTTTAGTCTGAAGCTTTCAGATAATATTTTTAAGATTTTTTTCTTGCAAAAAATGTGAAAAAAAAACTGGTGTGTGTACTTATGTACGCATGTAAGAAGCTATACTTCTTTTGCATACCAAAGCTAGTATAATCTCAATAGCTTAAAAAATAACTTACAAAGAAAATAATTACTATCACTATTATTATTATTATCATTATAAATTTTTATTGTTAATTTTTTATTTTCATTATTTATTATTTTTTATTTATGTTATTATTATTATATTATTGTTATTATTATTATTAATTTTCTTTTACATAGAATATGGCTGATAAAGAAAATTGTTCCCCCTCTCTGCGTGAAGACTGATAATATCCGCTAATGTAAGCCGATTTTTTTTTCTTTTACTATTATATTTGTATTAATTTAATTACTTAATTAATTTTATAAATATATATATATATATAATATGTTTGTAATCCTTAATTTGTTGAGAATAATAACCACAATTAGATTCGTCTAAAAATAAGAGTAATTTATTTATAAATAATAAATTAGATTAATAATTTTACAATATTTACACGTGATCAACTGGCCTAAAAATAAGAGAATCAACAATTAAAAGTTCATGCTCCTGTTTCTCTATTAATCGATACCAATCTTAATACGTTTTTAATTAAATTTAATTTGCAAGATTTTTCTACTAAACTTCTAAAACGCTCTTGCTCGATTTAAAGACTGTCACTCTTGCAAGATTTATACAACAACTGTCTCTCCCTTCTTATCTCTCTAATGTTATTGTTTATCCGATGTATAGCGCCACATCCAAACAGCTAATCACTCAATACACAAGCACATGTATACAAAGCTTACATATATATATATATATATATTCATAGCGTGACCAGGTTAAAAGAGGGAGGATTGAAAGTATGAGAAAATAACTACTAATTACTATTTTTTATTAAGTTAACAAATAAAAAGAAAGGAAAAATATTTTCAATCGATCGACATATTATATATATATATATAGGAAAGAATAAAAAGAATAAAAAATAAAAAAATATCAAAATATAGATGTCAGTTCTCACTAAATATTAAAGTGATATATCGAATTACTTTATGCGTCAACGGCTATGGCGCGGTAATAGCATTAAATCCTGCTGGACCATAAGTAAAGCAGCGCTGAGTACGATTAATACTTGGATGGGTGACTTGCTTGAGAAAAAATAGAGGAGGACAAAGAAGAGAAGAAAAGACGACTTCATGCCGTAAATTTGAAATCGCTTTGACGCGAATCGTAAATATCGAAAAACTTCGTGGTGTCGATTTTTACCATGCGCTCGGAAAAAAATTACTCCCATTACATTTTCATAAACGCGCCAAAAGAAATATAACTTCAAAAGAGAGAAAGTTTTACACTAAAAAAAAAATTTATTTTATATTATATATATTTAAACTATTTATTGTGTAGGTCGAATACAGTTAAAAACAAAATTGTGTTTCTGTAACGAGAAGATTTAAACTTTTATTTACAAACTTATGTGACTAATATTTACATTTCTTACCTGTATCGAGAAGAAACGACATTAAGTGTTCGTTATAAACCGTATCGTCCCTACTGCTTAAGTAAACGCTCGCGACTGATCTCGCAACTCTTATCTATTCCCCCTCACTTTTACAACAGCTGACATGTATGTCAGTTATGCGTACCGACGATTTTGACTAACGCAGTAAATTAATTAAAGAATATTTCTTTACATATATGTCTTCTTCTTCTTCTTCTTTCTTTAGTCTAGGCAAATTGCCTGTTCCTTAATGACGTTTTTCTGCCTATTGCACTGTTAAATTGTCGCACCATCGTTTTCGTGGGCGCCCCGTGCTTCTGCGGCCTGCCGGTGACTTATCCCGTGCAATTCTGACAATTCTTCTGTTGTCCATTCTATTGATGTGCTCGTTCCATTCTTTTTTCCTTTTTAGTATCCATTCGTTGATATTTTCCACTTTGCATGTTCTTCTTATATCTTCGCTTCTCTCTCGATCCAGCAGTGTTTTTCCAACTATTCTGCGAAGCACTCTCATTTCGGTTGTCTCTAGTAACTGTTTTGTTTTCGCCGTGTCTGGTCGAGTTTCTGCGGTATGTGACATAATAGGTCTTACCATTGCCTTGTAAATTCTTGCTTTGGTCTCTATGTCAATGTTTTTGTTTCGCCATATTGTGTCATTCAAACAACCCGCTATTCTGGATGCCTTCGTTGTCTGTTCTCTTACCTCTGCTTCAACATCACCATATCCTGAGATTTCTATTCATAGGTATTTAAATCTCATTTCCTGCTGAATAATATTCCCTTCAATTTCCAGTTTGCATCTTAACGGTGTCTTTGATGTTGTCATGCATTTTGTTTTCTGGGCCGATATTTTCATGTTGAATGATTTGGCTATGCAGTTAAATCGATGTAGTAAACGTTGTAGATCATCCTCATTTTCGGCCACTAATACAGCGTCATCAGCATAGCATAGGATGGTTATTTCTTCACTGCCCATTTTATATCCTTTTAGCAGTCTTACGTTTCTTATTATTTCGTCCATAATGATGTTAAAAAGCAGGGGACTTAGGGAATCCCCTTGTCGGATACCACGACCTGCATCAATCGGTTCAGTCAAGGCACCATTTATCTTTGCTTGGATCTTGTTGTTTCTATAGATGTTCTCTATGGTCTTATTAAGATTATTCGGAATTTGCCGGTTATAAAGGAAGTGAATAACATCCTTTAATTGCACACGGTGGAATGCCTTTTCCAGATCAATGAAACACATATATGCTGGTCTGTTGTATTCAATTTATTTTTCTGTTATCTGTCTTATGATGAAAACCGCGTCTGTGCATGATCTACCTGATCTGAATCCCTGTTGTTCGTCTTCTAGATTCGTTAAGCTGTTAATTTTATTCTGTATAACTTTTGTTGTTAGTTTCAATGAAGTGTTTAAAAGATTTATTCCCCTGTAATTTGTAGGTAGTTTTTTGTCTCCTTTTTTGAACATAACTATAGTTGTGCTGGTTCGCCATTCATCAGGTATTTTGTGTTGGCATAGCATTTTTTGGATTAGGAATGTTAACTGTTGTGTGAGACGTTGGCCACCATATTTTAGTAATTCGTTTAGGATGCCATCTTGCCCTGAGCTCTTCCTATTCTTTAGTTTTCGAATAGCTGTTTCTACATCACTGGACTCAATTTGTATGTCGTTTTTAGTTACTATTTCTGGCGTATTTAGTTTCGCTTGAGGTTCTTCTGATTTATAGAGTTCTTTTAAGTAGTTAATCCAGGTTTCTCTTGTGATCTGATTTGTTTCGATCATTTCGTTGACCTCCTTTCTTTGATTTCTAATAAATCGCCAGATTTGTTTTTGGAGTCCATAGAAGTCACCCTCCCTTCTCTTCGAAAAAATCTCCCAATGATGTTGTTTTGTTTCCTTTACTAATGTCGCCGTTTGATTCCGGATTCGTCTATACATTTCGTATGATTCAAATGTTCGTAATGTCCTATAGTTAATGTATGCCATTTTCTTTTTTTTGCATATTTCCTTAATCTCTGGGCGGAACCAAGGAGTCTTGATCATTCTAGCCCGGTTTTTTACAGTTCGTGTTCCCAGGGCTTCGTATGCAGCTTCTAAAATGTTGGTTCTTAGTTTCTTCCAGGCTATGTTTATGTTATCTTCTTCTTTTATTGGGTCTTTTTCGATTTTTTCTTTCATCCTGTTCTCGTATAGTTGTTTGGTTGGTAAGTTCCATAGTGACTCTATGTTTATTTTCGATTCTTGAGTTGCTCGTGCAAGATTCCTTTGGGGTTTAAACTTCATTCTTATTTTTGCTAATAGCAGGCTATGATCGCTTCCTACATTCGCGGAGTTTAATGTCCTAACATCTAATATTTGGTTTGGTTGGACGTATCTGTTAGTAACAATGTAATCTATTGTAGACCTGAAGCCTCTGGTGTTGCTGTATGTAAATTTATATTGTTCCTTATGATTGTAAAATGTATTATTAATGCTTAGCTCGTTAAATGTGCATAGCTGTGTCATTAGTTCTCCATTGTCATTTAACACGTTTTCGTTGAACCTTTGTTTTATTCCAGGTATTATTTCATTTCCGATGCGAGCGTTGAAATCTCCAAGGATTATCATTTGTTGGTTACTAGGTAATTATCCGACTAAATTTTGTAGTTGGTCGTAGAAGGCTTCTCTTTCTTCTTTTGGTTTATTATCCTCGGGTGCATAGATTGACACTACATTTAATTTTTGGCTTTCCGCTTCCATTTTTATTAGCAAGATACGTGAAGATAAATAATTGCATTCTCTTATGTTATTCTGATACTTTTTCGATATTGCGATGGCTACCCCTTCTTTTGCCCTGGTTTGTTTATCGACTCCACTATAGATCACCAGGTAGTCGTCGTATTGTATTTGCCCTTTGCCTTTCTTTTTTGTTTCTTGTAAGGCGCAAATATCGATGTTGTTGTCCTTTATTTCCTTCAGGGTTACTGGTCTTTATTGTTAAATGATTTTATGTTCCAGGTAGCCAAGCGCAATATATGTTTTTTTTTCCATTCCTTAGTCCTCTTACTTGCATGGGTCGTCATCGTTAAATCCGTCCTGTTCCGAGGCAAAATTTTGTCCTTTTGAGCAGATTTCCTTTTTTACGTTGGGTAGGGAGCTAGCCTGACCCAACAACCTTCCTCCTTTTCCCGGGCTTAGGACCGGCAACATGATCGCTGATTTCGATTTTCCATCGATCATGCAGGCGGAGTTTTACATATATGTGGGAAGGGAAATTAGACAAAGGGACTACGATAGAAAATACGATATGGTTGGTAGGATCGTTGGGATGTAGCGACGTGCAGCGGTACGTTGCTATGAAGGGAAACAGTGGACAAAAGCGCAAAGATCTAAGTTTGTCATCGTTTAGCCTTTAAGCAGCGAATATCTATTACTGTATTGAATTGTATCAGATTAAATTGCATTTACATTGAAACGATCTATTCATCTTTAAGAACAATTTATTACTAATACCAGTATTCCTGATCTTCAATATTCAGATATTCGTAGAAAGACTGATGAGAAGAGAAAGGAATCCTACATTTTGGGGGCTCGTCCGGGATTAAAAGAGAATCGATATCATGTGTGAAATAAAAAGTCGTATAAAGACGTATAAAGTCGTATAAAGTCGTATAAAGTCGTATAAAGTCATGTGAAGTTGCATAAAGTTCTATCAAGTAGAAAGTTGCGTTACAATTACCAGCAGTGTGAATCCAATTCTTAGTTGATTAAGAGTTTTGCGCGAGGAAAGTTGACCACGCGTGAATACTAAAGTAAAGTTGTGAAGTAATCGGTAGTGTTGGTGTAACGGTGATATAGGAGGACGATAAAGAAACATTAAGATTAAGAAAAGTAGCTGTTCGAACGATGGCTCAATTGAAGGTAACACTCGAAACAAGTGCGGATGAGAAGGAAGTTGGACGTAAGGAATTGAACGAAAATGCCGTTGAAAACACGTCACTAAGAAGACGAGTTAAAGAACGAAAGCGTCAAGATAAAGCAGTCGAGGAAGAAGCCGTCACTTACACCTATTAGCAGATTGACTCCATGAAATTAAGGGAGTTAAAAGAAGCGGCGAAGAAGTTAAGGTTATCCACAGTCGGAAATAAGCAGGCGTTAAGAAATCGCTTGAAAGATGCGATAAAAGATAAGGAAAGCGAAGACGAAGAAAGTGAAAAAGAAGAAGAAGAAGGAGACGAAGGCAAACGAGAAGAAGAATCACAGAGAGGTGGACAACGCGGGGAAGGAGGAGCGGTTAGCGTTGCTACGCAACAACTGGCTACGTTTTCCATAAAGGATGTTGAAGAAAGCCTATCATATTTCAACGGAGAGGATAAGCAACTGATAGATCATTGGATCCACGATTTTGAAGATACCAGCGTATTGTTGGGATGGAACGATTTGCAGAAGTTTATCTACGGGAAACGTATGTAAAAGAAGCGGCAAGATAATTTATATCCTTTGAAAGAGAAATTAAATCATGGGACAGCTTAAAGCGTAGTTTGATTAGGGAATTTCAGGTAAAGGTAAATTCCGCCACGATTCATAAGCAGTTGTCCAAGCGTAGACAACAACCAGGCGAAAGTAGTCGTTTGTACATTTATAGTATGCAAGAAATCTCGAATCAAGGTAACATCGAAGAAGACGCCCTTATACAGTACATGGCGGATGGTTTGTTAGGCGAACGTCGCGATAAGGCAGTATTGTACGGATCCCGAGCGCTTACAGAATTTAAAAATAATATTCAAATATTTGATAAACTTAAAGAAAGTAACGTTCAAGGAACGCGATTTAGAAAAGATAATTAAGGAAACGAAGCGTCAGCACGTATCGGTAGATCTCCGGCGATAAAGAAAGACCATTGTTACGGGTGCGATTCGGAAGCACATAGTTATCGTTTCTGTCCAGACAAAAAAAAAGGTCTTAAATGTTTTAAATGTAATAATTTCGGTGACATAGCGAGTCATTGTAATAAATCACAGCAGCCGTCGGAAAATAAAGCAAGTATCAATTGTGTTCAATCTACTACGGATAGAGTTGCGATCAGGATTAATGGTTTGTTAGCATATGCGTTATTAGATACGGGCAGCGAAGTAAGCATTATAAATTCAGAGCTATATAATAAATAATGAAGGCCAAGATTATATGAAACCACTCGACGATTGGCAGGGTTTGGAAATGCGATAACAAAGCCAATAGGGAGATGTGAAGTAAATATCGATATCGAAGACGGTAGATATAAAACGGATGTATTTGTAGTAAGCCAGTCAGATATGAGATACGAAGTTCTTTTAGGAAGAGAGTTGCTGAAAGAGTTAGACGTTCGTATAAATAAAGGGCGAGTAGAAATAAGACGACCAGACAAAAGACTCAGCGAGGAGATAAGCGAGGGATCGGTAAAATCGAGCGACTATGGTTATGTTGAGCGACGGACGGATACAGACGATATGAATGCAAATAAAGAAGTAGAAGATATAAAGGCGATAATGGAAATAAAATATGTAGATACGGATGAAATAGACGTAAAAAACCGTACAAGGTGCGCATAAAAGAATTAATACAAAATTATAAGCCAAATACTAAGCCAGACGCGCGAACAGAGACAAAAATAAAGTGACGGATAATATTCCAGTTTGTTCTAAGCCGAGGAGATTAGCTCCGAAAGAGAAAAAAATAGTTACGCAACAATTAACGAATGGTTGGACGAGGGAATAATTCAACCCAGTACAAGTTAATATAGTAGTCCGAGTAGTGGTACCTAAGAAGGACGGAACTTACAGAGTTTGTATTGATTACCGTAAATTAAATGCAAAGGTGATAAAGATCGATTTCCAATGCCATTGATCGAAGACTGTCTCGATGCGTTGACACAGGGAGTGGTATTTTCGACAATTGATCTTAAAACGGGTTTTTTCATGTCAAGATTGAGGAAGATAGCCGTAAATTCACTTCGTTTGTTACTCCAGACGGGCAATTTGAGTTTCTTAGAACACCTTTTGGGTTATGTAGCAGTCCGCCAGTTTTTTAAGATTTATTGATGAGGTTTTTGGCGATTTGGTAAGGAGGAAAATAGTGTTAACATACATGGACGATCTTATTATCCCAGGTATCGATTACGAAGATGCGTGTAGAAAGTTGGAAATAATGTTAACGGTAGCAGCTCAGAACGGGTTAATTATAAATTGGAAGAAGTGCAAGTTCCTTCGGGAGGAAATTGAGTTCTTAGGACATGTGGTGTGGAATGGGAGTATTCGGCCATTACCCACGAAAATAAAAGCGGTACAGCGGTTTTCGGAACCGAAGAATAGAAAACATATTCAAAGTTTCTTAGGTCTGACAGGATATTTTCGTAAATTTATTAAGGATTACGCTAAGATAGCAAGACCATTATCAGATTTGTTAAAAGCAGGTAAGGCATTTGTCTCTGATACCGTTGAAAGAGAGTCGTATTCACGATTAAAGTATTTTTTGTCTCAAGAGCCGGTGCTCCGTATTTATGACCCCAGAGCAATGACGGAATTGCATACTGATGCAAGTATAGACGGATTTGGCGCCGTAAAATTACAAAAATACGACAACGAAAATAATTACCATCCGGTTCATTACATGAGTTATAAAACGTCGGAAGCAAAGAGAAGGTACCATTCGTATGAATTAGAAGTCCTTGCGATAATTAAAGCAGTTCAGAAGTTTAGAGTCTATTTGTTAGGAATAAGATTTAAGTTAGTTACGGATTGCCAGGCATTCCAAATACGCTTAAGAAAAGGGAGTTAGCACCGAAGGTAGCAAGGTTGGCGTTGTCATTGGAAGAATTTGACTTTTAAGTTGAACACCGTCCAGGAGAAAGAATGAAGCATGTAAATGCACTTAGTCGTTATTCGGTAATGTGTATCGAAGTTACATTATTACAAAATATAAGAAAGAAACAGGAAGAAGAGGAAAGATTACGTGTCATACGTCTTGTAGTAGAAAAAGAGCCATACGAAGATTATATTTTAGAAAATAATATTTTGATGAAGCGTGTAAACGATAAGAACGTGATAGTGTTGCCTACGAGCATGCAGTCTAATATCATAAGAAAGATTCACGAAAATGGTCATTTCTCTGTACGAAAGGTAGCCGAAAAAATAAAAGAAGAATTTTATATACCGGGTCTGAAAGAAAAAATCGAAAAGATCATCAGCTGTTGTGTACCGTGTATATTAGCGGAGCGTAAGCAGGGGAAAAAGGAAGGTCAGTTACAGCCGATACCGAAGGGGGATAGACCTCTCGAGACTTATCATGTCGACTATCTAGGGCCGATGACAGCGACGAGTAAAGCTTATAAGCATATCTTGGTAGTGGTAGATGGGTTTTCTAAGTTTGTGTATCTATACCCAACTAAGACGACAACCGCACGGGAAACGTTAGAAAAACTTGGGATACAGCAGAGAACATTCAGTAATCCGACACGTATTATTACAGATAAGGGAACCGCATTCACGGCAACAGAGTTTAAAGAGTATTGTATAACGGAAAGGGTCGAGCACGTCCTAACTACCACCGGTATACCGAGAGGAAACGGTCAGGTTGAAAGAATTAATCGAATTATTATTTCAGTACTGACTAAGATGTCGATGGACGCGCCTGACAAGTGGTATAGGCACGTAGATTAGGTCCAAAGAGCGCTTAATAGCACTTATCAGCGTAGTGTAGATGTGTCACCTTTCGAGGTGATGTTTGGCATAAAAATGAAGCAGCGCGAATATTTAGCTATTTTAGAATTAATAGAGAAAGAAGCGATATTGCAATATTCTGACGAGCGCTTAAGACTGAGAGAAGCAACGGAGGAAAGTCTGTTAAAAATTCAAGAAGAGAATAGGCGTAATTATAACTGTAAATGTAAGAAAGCGAGTGTTTACGTAATCGATTTAGTATTGATAAAGCGCACGCAGTTTGGTGCAGGGTTAAAGATACAAAAGAAATTCTTAGGTCCGTGTAAGACATCTAGATGTAAGAGAAATATCCGATATGAAGTGATTCGTGTTGGTGGGGATGAAGGACCAAAGATCACCACAACGGCGGCGGATTACATGAAACCGTTCGAAGAGTTCCCTTCGGGGGCCGAAGGAGATGCAGATATGGCCGAGTGTTGGAAGGGAAATTAGACAAAGAGACTAAGAAACAAAATACGATATGGTTGGTAGGACCGTTGGGATGTAGCGACGTTTAGCGGTACGTTGCTATACAGGTAAACAGTGGACAAAAGCGCAAAGATCTAAGTTAGTCATCGTTTAGCCTTTAAGCAGCGAACATCTATTACTGTATTGAATTGTATCAGATTAAATTGCATTTACATTGAAACGGTCTATTCATCTTTAGGAACAATTTATTATTAATACCAGTATTCCTGATCTTCCATATTCAGATATTCGTAGAAAGACTGATGAGAAGAAAAAGGAATCCTACATATATATATATATATATATATAGAAATATTCTTCAATTGATTTACCGCGTTAGTCGAAATCGTTGGTACGTACCTGACATACAGGTCAGCTGATGTAAAAGAGAGGGGGAATAGATAAGAGTTGCGAGATAAGTCGCGAGTGTTTACTTGAGCAGTAGGAACGATACGGTTTATAACTAACACTTAATGTTGTTTCTTCTCGTTACAGGTAAGAAATGTAATTATTAGTCACATAAGTTTTAAAATAAAAGTTTAAATCTTCTCGTTACAGGAACACAATTTTGTTTTTAACTGTACTCGACCTACACCATAAATAGTCTTTTATATATATTTATAGCGCAACCAGGTAAAAAGGAGGAGGATTGAAAATATGAAAAGATAAGCTACTAATTATTCTTTTTTATTAAGTTAACAAAATAACTTCAAAAAAAGAAAGGAAAAATATTTATAATCGATCGATATATTAAATATATATATAAGAAGGAATAAAAAGAATAAAAAAATATGAAAATAAAGATATCAGTCTACATTAAATGTAAGGAAGATATATCGAATTACTTTATGCGTCAACGGCTATGGCGCTATTGTAGCATTAGTTCTTGCTCGATCATTTAAGTAAAGCAGCGCTGAGTACGATTACTTTTTGGATGGTTACCTGCTTGAGAAAAAAAGAGGAAGAAGAAGACAAGACAACTTCATGCCATATACTTGAAATCGCTTTGCCGCGAGTCGTAAATACCGACAAATTTCATGGTGTCGTTTTTCCAGACGCTCGGAACAAAATCTCACCCCATTACATTTTCCCCAACGCGTTAAAAGATGTTCACTTCAAAAACTTACAAAAAACTAAGTAACATTCATTTTACAATTCATTTGATAGAATATTATGGCACATTATTTCTTCCCAGTGTGAATAAGAAGAAGACGGTGTCTTTCAAAATCTTTGATGATTTTAGTATCGACAACTTCTTCTTACCGTTATTGAAAATAATGCACTGTCTCTTCCAGTAAAATGATTGATAATCTATGAGGATAGAATAAGCTTTCTAAAGCTTTGAATAAATATATTTCAAGAAAATTTGTAAGAGAATTATATTATTTGTTTCTTTCCAAAGCAAGATAATTATTTTTACCTTTTAACAGGTTCATGTAACTTCCTTGTAATTGTGTTTGAATTCTATTCGCATCATAATTCACATGAAATCTCTACGAAGAAGACATTAATTAAAAGAAATTTTTATATCGTAAACTCTATTGGAAAATAAAATATATATGCATTGATTAGATGCTAGAATGGAGTCTTTTTCTTGGTTTTGCTTCGGTCTTCGATTGGAACAAAAAATGTAGAGCCGCATATTTAGCTAAACCTAATTAGGAAACTAGTCAATGTATGAAATATAAAAAAACTGATGTGTGTACTTATGTACGCAAGTAGGAAGTTATACTTCTTTGGCGTACCAAAACGAATATAACCTCAATAACTTCAAAAAAAAAGTTTAAAAAAAAAATTTTATTATTTTTAATATTATTAGGATTATTATTCTTATTATTATTATCATTATAAATTTTTCTTATTACTTTTTAATTTTCCTTGTTTATTTTTTAAATAATGTTTTTTAATTTTTTTAATTTTTTTTAATAATAGAATATAGTTTATAAATAGACCTGTTCACCTCTCCTAGCTTGATGATCGATATTATTCGCTAATGTAAGCCGATTTATTTTTCTTTTATTACTTTATTTGTATTCATTTATTTATTTTCTTAATTTTATAAATATATATATAGGAGGATTGAAAGTATGAGAAGATAAGCTACTAATTATATTTATTTATTTATTTAACAAGAAAAAGAAAGAAATCATATTTTCAATCGGTCGATATATTATATATGTTGGATTGGAATAAACATAAAAACAAAAAACGTTAAGATATGAATGTACGAGAACGATTTTTGTTAAATATATAAGTTAGTATTTCGAGTATAAGTAAAGTTGTTTTTCGGTTAGGTAGAGTTATAAGAAATGTTTTATGTTGCTATGGCGTGAAAGAAATGAGAGAGTATAAGTACGTGCATGCATTTAGTGTGGATGCGGGGGGATACGAGAAGAGAAGAATGTATAAGATGAGAGAGAGTCGTGGAAGAGAGGATGAGATCATCAGAGGATCAGAGCATCAGTGTAAAGAGTAAAGAGTAAAAAATAAAGAGTTAGTCGTAGAAGAAGAGTTGCAGAGAAGAGTAAAAGAGATCAGAGTTAGCGGTAGCGAAGAAATCGCAGAGTAAGAGGAATAAAGAGTATGAGAGTATCAGAGTATAAGATTGAAGAGTGAAGAGTATTAAAGAAGAGAGTAAAGAGTATCAGAGTAAGGAAGCGTAAAAGTAGGATGACCAAAAATCCTTCTACAATTAATGGGGGCTCAAGCCGGAATTTGAACAAAAATACAACAGGGATTAGAACAATATACAACTGTAAAACAGAATAGATAACGTAAAAAGATAGAGCGTGAAATTAGCAGTAAGTGTGAGGTGTACATCATCAACCGTATAATCATAAGTGGCGCACCCGAGGATTTCAAGGTGGAAGAGTTAAGAGAAATTTTAAGAGAATACAACTTGCCAACATATGGAAAAAGGGCTGAACTTTTGGCTAGGCTTCATCAAGCAGACCCAGCTGACAGTTGGACAGCCATAGAAGCGAGCATAGATGAGGATGGTGCTCGATCTGTCGAAGAGGGAGCTCAAGGTCCAGACGGAAATGCAAGAGGAATGCAGATGGAAACCTTGGAGCGACAAATACTATAATTATCAGAGGAGTTAAGAAGTATCAGAGGAGGGCCAAGCCACGAGATTCCCGTGAGAAGTGCGCCGCTGAGGAGAGAAAACTTCGCCGCCTCAATGAAGCACATAAAAGAGATTATAGATTACTACGTTGTTACACCGAATTACGAGATTTGGGAAGGTAAGCTCCAAGCAGTTAGAGCTGATTTTAATTTAATCGATATGAAGACCCGGTTATTAATCGCATCGCGTTTAACGGGGAGTGCCAAAGAGTGGTATCACTCCACTACAGAATATGTGTTGTTAACGGTGGATGAGCTGCTACGACAGTTAAGACGAGTTTTCTACCTCCCCGAGGATATATTCGTAGCGCGAATACGCTTCGAGAAGCGCAAGTGGATGACAACAGAGTCATTTTCCCAATACCTCCATCAAAAAATCATCCTGGGGAACCGAACTTCAATAAGAGGGTACATCATACAGGGGATACCTGACAGACGGTTAAGAGATAAAGCGCGAGCTAAGGCACTGCGAACAAAAGATGATTTTCTTCAATCCTTTGCAAGTATAACGTTGTAGGAGAGAACCACATCGGAGGAACCGGAAAGAAATGGAAAGAGAACCACTGCTGCTAGCGGCTCTTGATGGCTCGGCAGAGAGGAGCGTCAGGAGAGACGCAATGCGCGAGCCGAAGCGACCACGTCGGGGACTCAGAAACATCGACGGTGTTTCAAATGTGGTGAGGCGGATCATATGCGCGCGGAGTTCCCTACGAGAGAGGGGGTCATATATGTTTTCGATGCAACGATCGCGGGCATCGAGCGGCAATGTCCAAAAGGGATGCAGTCACGGGAAGTGAACACGGTAAAAGAGAACACGGCGACGGCAACGACGGTGGTGCCGGTGGGAGGATCTGGAAGCAGGTCGACATCTAAGGTCACGCTATTTCAGCCTTAGTGGATACAGGCAGCGATATCACCATTATCACTCGGAGCCAATATAAGAGGATGGGTTCGCCGACTTTGAAAGAAGAAGAGATCTTTGTCAAGGGTGTCAGCACGTGCGTGAGGCCAACGATGGGCGAATTCGAAACGAGAATGAGCATAGAGGGCATGATTTTCCCAATTACTATTCAAGTTGGGTCAGATTAATCGTTAGGGTATAGTATGCTATTAAGGCTTGATTTTTTGCGCTCTGTAAATTATGAGATAAAGAATGGTAAGTTTTTTATTTGATCCAAAGAGCCGGTTATTGAAACAGAAAAAGTTCCAGAGGTTTTTGCTATTGATGTACAAATAAACGAGTGAGATTTATCACATATATCAGATTCTAGTGTTAGATAAAGTGTGAGGGTAGCTATCGAGAATTAGGTTTTCAAAAAAAGTCGAGAGGTATGGGTTAAGATAACGATACTGTTAAAAGACGACAAACTAATTAGCCGACGAGCGCGACGACTATCTTCTCAAGAGAAAGACGAGACGAATAGAAAGATCACCGAGTGGATCATAGAGGGTATTGTAAGACCATCACTTTCAGAGTTCGCTAGTCCGGTAGTTTCGTTTAAAAAAAGGGACGGATCAGATCGGTTATGTGCGATTATCGAGAACTTAATAAAAAGATGGTAAGAGATGGATATCTGCTACCGCTTATTGAAGACCAATTAGACGCGTTACAGGGTGCAAAAATATACAGTACACTAGGTTTGAAAAACGGATACTTTCGTATGTTCATTTCAAAACATTCGGAAATTGCTCGACCATTAACAAACCTACTTAGAAAAAACATAAAGTTTAATTTTGCTATAGAGGGAAAAGCCGCGTTTAATACGTTAAAAGAAAAATTGTGTGAGTATCCTTGTCTAAGATTATGTGAGACCGAAGCAAAAACGGAATTGCATACCGACGCATTGTCACGCGGGTTCAACGCGATACTGGTGCAAAGAGACGGTGTAACACGAAAGATACACCAAGAATATTACGTAAGAGGACTGACAACACTGGCGGAGAGTAAATAAGCAAGCTACGAATTGATGGTACTAGCGATAGTGAGAGCACTGCGTAAGTTTACGAATTATCTATTTGGTGTTCCTTTCAAAATAGTGACAGATTGCCGAGCGTTTGCGCTTACTATGAGGAAAAAAGATTTATGCGTGAGAGTGGAGTGTTAGGCATTAGCCCTTGAAGAGTTTAATTACAGTATAGAGCATCGACCGAATAGGAGTATGACACACGCGGATGTCATTAGTAGGAATCCGATTTCTGCATGTTTAACTTTAGACCATTAGTTTGATTCACTAACATTACGATTGCGACGAGCGCAGAAATAAGACGTCGATGTACGACGAATATACGAGATGGTAAACGGGTAAAGACGATGGGTATATCATACGATGAGGCGTATTATTTAAGAGAGTAGGAGATGACGTACGTGTAATCGTTTCAAAAGAGATGCAAACGTCGATTATTAAAAAAAACCATGAGATTAGTCATTTCACCGCGAACAAAACCAGAGTGCTCCTGGAAAAAGAATACTGGATTCACGGATTACAATCGAAAGTGGAAAGAGTAATTCGTAATTGTGTAGGATGCATTTTAGTTTAGAGAAAGGAGGGTAAATTAGAGGGATTTCTTAACCCTATTAAAAAAGGCGAACTGCCGTTGGATAAATATAACATAGAATATCTTGTACCACTATTTTTCCAAAAAATGCGTTTGGAAAAATGTGATAAGAGTGATTTTTCTCCGAGTGTCTGTAAAAACGTCACTACGAAGTTTCTCGGTATTTACGATGCGCGGCAAAGCGATTTCAAATTTACGGCATGATGTCGTCTTCTCTTCTTCTTCCTTCTTTTTTTCTCTCAAGCGGGTCACCCATCCAAGTACTAATCGTACTCAGCGCAGCTTGACTAGTGCTACTACCGTGCCATGGCCGTTGACGCATAAAGTAATTCGATATATCTCCCTTACATTTAATGTTGACTGATATCTATATTTTGATATTTTTTTATTCTTTCTTATGTATATATATCGATCGATTGAAAATATGTTTCCTTTCTTTTTTTTGTTAATTAATTAAATAATAATAATTAGTTGCTTATCTTCTCACACTTCCAATCCTTCCCTTTTTACCTGTCACGCTGTATATATACTTATAAAATTATATAAAGAAAAAAATGGATAAAAATTTGACAATAAAAGAAAAATAATCGGCCTAAATTAGCGAATATTATCGATCATCAAGGAATTAGGAGGGGGGAAGAGGTTTCTTTATCAACTATATTGTATGTAAAAAGAAAATTTATAATAATAATAATAATATAATAGTCATAACATTATTTAAAAATAAACAAGGAAAATTCAAAAGTAACAAGGAAAACTAATAATGATTATAATAATAATAATAATTATTATTATCATTATTTTTTTTAGGTTATTTTTTTTTGTTATTTTTTTTTGAAGTTATTTTTAAGGTTATATAGGTTATATTCGTTTTGGTACGCCAATGAAGTATAATTTCTTACGTGCGTACATAAGTACACATATTAGTTTTTTAACTTTAATTGGTGACTATCTTAGAGAAGAAAATAAAACTTAATTATATTAATCTGTAACTCAGTTAGCTTTAAAAAAATAATAAATAATAATAAATACCTCTCTTTATTAATTTTTTCTAAACGCGTCGAAACAAGTATAACTTCAAAAAGTATTGTTACTTTCTGTTGCGTAATAAATAGTACGAGATTAGTTTTTGTTTAGACTCTTATGCCTTCACAATTGAGTGAAATAAATAATTATATGTTAGTGAGGTATAGGACTTAAAATAGGGAAAACTAGGATGGTAAAAGGGTATTTAAAGTAGAAAATTTATTAGAATAAGAAAACAATACTAGTCACAGGTAATAACTAATTTTATTATAATATACATTCTTAGATTCTTTATTTTCCAATTTATTTTTTCCCGGTA
Source organism: Polistes fuscatus (assembly GCF_010416935.1). NCBI lineage: Eukaryota > Metazoa > Arthropoda > Insecta > Hymenoptera > Vespidae > Polistes > Polistes fuscatus. The sequence goes on from NW_025113137.1 coordinate 173,942, forward strand.
ACGATCAATCTTCATGACATCTTTATTAATTATACAAATTGCAGCATATTTACGTATTAACTATTTTATTAACAAACATAAGACAAAAACTGAAGTACAGAATTCAACAGAAAATTAAAAGTTTCTCGCTTCGTTTCTTGATCTTTCTTCTAGACTTATTCTAACTTCTTTTTCCTAGACCAGTTACTTTTTTATATAATAATGAATAAGTTTTTAGCGTATGTAAACTATATTTTTCTCTAAACTGATACATTACGTATACAATGCTCGTTTGTTTCAAAATTAAAAAAAGAGGTTGAAAACATTTTTCGAAAGTTTAGTTAAGATGAAAATTAAGTCTAAGAATTTTCAGAGTCTGCATTTGTTTATGAGAGAACTGATCCTTTGTTTAACAATTTATATTTTTAGAAAGAAATAGGAAAAACATGATTTCGAGGATGTTTAGGTTATGTTAACCATTTCTATACTCTTAGGCGACAGTGTTAAGCAGGTCTGGAAGATGTTTTTGATCTAGTAATTTAGTTTTAATAATAAACCTTTCCTATTTGATGAATAGAATATTGAGCGTAGCAAATAAAAAAAAACGACCTTGAAAGTAAGAATGTAAAAGTATGAAAATAATCAAACTGATCAATAATTGTAGATTTAATGTTTAGAGGCATCTTTCATAGTATTATGTTGCGTGACTGAATTTTCTCTTCTGCATTTCGAGAGTAATTAATCTCTAATAATCTGTTTGGATTTAAACATTGTTGTGAGTATATACGTATAAGTCAGTGGAAAAAGTATTTCGTTAAAAAAGTGAACAATTTAAGTCAAAAAAGGGGCAAAAAGAGCAATGAACGTCGAAAAACAATTTAATTTTTTTCGTTTAATCTTGAAAGTACTCCTATAACGTTCAATTAACATTAAGTAAATTTTTTTAATATCCTTCTAAAAAATAAATTTTAAAATATATATATAAACAAGAAAGAGACTGATTAAACGTAGGAAAGATATACTTAAAGCAACTAACAAAATTCCTATAAAATTTTACGTAATTTTTTAATCATAATTATAAAGATATTTTTCGAACTGGCGTATTTTCTCTTCTTGTTGATCTCCTTCATCAATGCGTTGCTAAATAATTTTAAACACAATCATGATTAATGACATATAAAACTTACGCATAATAAAAATAATAATAATAATAGTAATAGTATTAATTATAGTTATTAAAATATTAATACTATCGTAAGCAAATCAGAATACAAATTTGATAATGAGTTAAATGAAATAAAAATAATTTAAAAATTACCTCATTGTCGGTTTCCTCAGCGAGAATATTTCTCTCTTTGCCATTTACAGAATTATCTGCTATTATATGGCGAACAGCGATTAGTGAAGAGTCTGAGAACAATATAGCATTTAGTCGTTTTAATAACAATGACATTTTTGTGTAATATAATTTTTGAATTCAGTCTCAGTTAGTGTATTTTCTACAAAATTAGGCAATAAAATAAATAATCCATGAAGAAAAGATTCTTTTCTTTTTGTGCATAATTTTTCTATATTATGATCTCTTAAGCTATCTTCGTCCAAGTTGAGCGAAGAGAAAATAAAGAATTTCACATGTGATGGACATTGCTTTCTGCTATGTTTACCGAGTAATTCAGTAACTTTGAAATACTTTGACGAAGAACTTGACGAATTTATTTTCGTTCTCTGTAGATCGAATATACCATCGAGTAGACCTATTGTTAAAGCTTCTTTAAATATTTTGTCAAAGCTTGTGGCATTGTTTAAGTCAATTTATTGTCGAACAATGATCGTTGCTCCATATTCGCGCCATTTAAGGACCAATTTCGTTACTTTGTTTTGACATATTAGAAACAATGAATTATTTTCTAACTCCTTGTTCGATCATCCATTCGATAAGTACTTTGCCAAAGATATTAAAACCGTCGATAATAATATAGCATTTATCGCTATGAAAGGAAAGTTGCGGAATGAAATTAGAGAATATTTTTTCTTCTTGCAAGTTGACCAAAACCTGTAAGAAAATACATTCTTATCATAATTGTCAACAAATCGAAAGTAATATTTCATAAACTTTATATATATTTAATTACTTTTCCGTAACGTTCACAAGCCTCAATTTTTCTTTCTCTGTTGCTCCCTGAATCATAATTCTTCGTGATATAATTGGTTCTATTGTACCCACCTGTAGAGCTTTTATCATTAATTCCGCTGATTCTTTCTTTTTTTTTGTGGTAACTTGATAAGGTCTTGTAAACAGTAATTATATACACTTATGAACCGTATTAAATTAGATAGTGGTAATGGATTGTAATTATGCTCTTTAAAATTGTACATCATTACCAAATGTTTTATATTTTTAACAATGTCCAAACAACTTTCCATATCGTCTAAAATGGAATTATTTGCAACTACAAAATAAAAACCTTTGCCTTTCGTAATATTCATAATATTAATTCTATAGTCTTTAAAATTGATAATATTAAACTGTGGTAGGCGTGGTCGCAGCGACTCGATCACCCGTTTTTGTGCATCCGTTTCGTAAGTAGTGTAAACATCAAAATTATAAGATAAGGATAAATTTATGAGAGCCTGTCCTACGTCGCTAGAACCATAATGTACCAATACAGTTTTAATTAGTTTAAATCTACAAATATCCGAATGCAAAATGCAGAAAGCTGCCAAATAGGCTTGGGGAATTGTTGAAGCATCTTCGAAGCTCCAACTGTCTGGAATAATCCAAATAAAATCTGGATCGGCTGAAATTTCATTACTTATAGTGAAATTATCAACTAGTCCTATTACTCTACGACCTTTCTCATCTTTCCCTGAATATTCTGTAATAGATATCTTGATTCTAGGCTGACATCATTTTTTAACCAATATTCGTATGCACCAAAGTCAAATGCAGAACATTTTACTTTCACCATCCCATTATTTTTTCCTTTAATTAATGGTAATTTTTCCATCCATAATAATGAGCCTGATTTATTAATTTTCGCTTGCCAACGCACAGAAGAAGTAGATTTTTCTCGCAATTTCATCCATCTGTATGTGCCCTATACCCCGTTTGGGGCTAATACATTTTCACGAAGATTAAGTTTTATTTGTGATTCATAGAATTCATTTTAAAGTGAAAATTTCGGTGCCGTAGCATCTTGTAGATCAAAAATTTGAAGTTTTTTATACGCAGGTTCTCCTTTTATATCTCGAAGTATCTCAAATATATCATTATCGATAATAGTGTTAACCACAAATATAACATTGTCATATTTTGAGTCTTGTAAGCAGATTTTTAATCGATCTAAAAAGTTTTCGTAGTTATTAACGACAACAGTTTTTCCTAAATTTCTTTCTTTATGTAAAAGAAGAGCTGTACGACAGAGATCAATTTTAATTTTCAGGGTGACGTTTAATCCCAAACTTGTCAATACAGAAATCGTATAATATTCTTATTTTGTTTCAATTATTATCAATAAAGATGATTCTTTACAGAGAGTACTAATAAGTTTTCTTACATCGGTATAATTCGCGTTATTTATAATCGTCAAAATAAAATTTTCAATGATTGTCTGATAAAGCAATTCTCTAGCAATTAATTTTTTATTGAAATTTTTCCTCATTCTTTTTAAGGTATTCTCGAGAAAATCCAAAATATTCTCATTTTTCTTTTTGACTCATTCGTAAACAATATCTTTTCTTCACTGTTCATGCCAATATTTTTTGAAATAATCCTATTACTGCGTGTACTACGTCGTCGATATCCATCTTTGTTTTTTCGATATTCTGGATAAATCGAAGTTCATCCGCGACAATTTTCGAATTCCTTTTTTTAAATATTATTTCTTTAAATTTGGTTCCACTCATTGTTATTCCGGGGCAAGCAATTAGGTTTGCCCGTTTTTCAAACTTTATCGGTAAGGCTACGAAAAAAAAACAGTATAGTTCATACAGTTTTTTAAACTATGATACATTACCTTATTTTTCGTCGAAATATTTATAAACACGATATTTAAATAAGTGATCAGAAAAATGTTTTTTAATAATATACCAAGTTTGATGTATGAGCATATTTGGTGTAAAAACTATTTTTATGTCGTTTGGAAAAAAATATACGTATTGCCTTCTTTCATACTATTCGTTTTTCTTTTACCAAATTGTCTATTGTAATATTTCTTAATTGTAAATGTTAGTACTTAAACGTTAAAAATTAGCTGCCGATTATTATTTTTAAAGATACAGTCATAAATAAAGTATTATCAAAGCATAATTTATTAAATAATGTTAATTTTAATTTCTTATTCTTTGATTATAAATAAAAAAAATTATTATTTATTTATGTTTGGTCCAGAAATGCTCTTAAGATTCTATACATTCATTTCAATATTTATTTACTTGGTAAAGAATTTGAAGAGTTCTAAAACTTTTCGTCTCTATTGTATCTTAATAACCACGAGTAAGTTAATATTAGGTTTCAAATGCTTACCATATTGTTTTCTTTCATTTTTTCTGTTAATTTTTCCATCTTGATGACGAGTTTTTGTATACTACTCGGTACCAATATATTTTTAATCCTACAGCTAATAATATGGACTTGAACTAATCCTTCTAGTAATAATCTCCAGTCTCTGCTCCATTTAAGTGCTCCATTAGAACACGATGTAGAAAGTCCGCTTATAATATTGTAAGATTCTTCATACTGGTAACCATTTAAAAGTAGATTAGTGTAAATATTTTCTTCAACTAAAATTTCCGTTTCTTCTTTTAGTAAAGTAATTTCTGGAATATCTTTCTTTTCTGTTTCTGCTACGCGAATAGTTCCAGGAGCTATCATAATATCATCTTTGGTTTTTACTTCAAATTTTCCTGAACCTGAAAATTTACATTATTCCAAATATTGTTTTCAAATATTATATTTATAGGATTGCTATTTATATCTTCAAATATCATAATAATTAAATGAATTTTGCCATTTCTAGGTACTTCTAGTAATTTATTGTGAATAATAATGTTCTCTAGTATAAAAGAATTTTCAGCCTTATTCGGTATAAAATTCGAGTAAATATTCGCAACTAACTTTAAATAGACAGCTTAAGAAATGATAACATTGCCGTTAATTTTAAAATTTCGTAAAAACTTGTATTATCTGATTCCAAATCTACCAGTTCTTCTATTTGTTGAGTTTCCCAATGTACCACCTTTCCACGTGCCTGTTAACATACACAATAGTTTATAGCATCCATTTGAAAAGTCTATTTTGTACTTACCAATCAGAACTATGTTCCCATCAAACAAGAGGAGAAATAGATGGGGTTTCTTTAGAAGCAGGATAAGGAACTCTCTGATAGAGCTTTCCTGGCGTAATTGGAAATCCAAGATTATAAAGCTTTCCTAATGTGGATAAAATAAAAGTTGTATTGTCCTTATGGCCTCGTTTTGTTAATGATAAATTAATGCAATCACTGTCCAATGATTTTTTTAGAATTGCCTAATAAATTAAAAATATTAGGTTATTTAATTTAAAAAAATTTTATTAAAATATATTTTTTAACAAATATACCTGTAGAAGTCCATGGGGTGAAATTTCAATCGTTATAGCATTTTTTTGTAACATTGTTAATATTTCTTCGAATAAGACAGGAGAAAGGAGATTATTGGTATGTTATTCCGGTGAAGAAAGCTGAGCTTTCATTAAATGCCACTCATTTTTCGGAATAGACGTGCATATCCAACGTTTACTGCGATTTTTTGGAGAGAGATGACTTTTTTTAAATTTTCTAAAACTTTGGACCAGCTGGAGAAATGTACCGACTATGAAAAGCAATATTACTAGTCGGCACAGTTTTAGCAAATAATCCTTTACTCTAAAGAAAAAATAATTACAGTTTCAAAATTTTAATATTTTAAATGTCTATCAAAAAATCTCCTAAGCATTACCTGTAATTCTTTTACAAAAGCTTTTATGGACTTGGTAGGTTCACTTATGGTAGAACTGTTAGGTCCATTATGACAGGCAACATCAATGTCTTCAGGACAGAAATGTCACAACTGTTTGTAACCCAAACCTACTGCGGCCATCGTTCCGTGTATCAAATAACTTTCTACTGAAGCCAAAACACGAGAATGAGCGCTTAAAATCATTTCCTCAGCAGTAAAGCAACCATCTGCGTAAGAACAACCCAGCTCACCAACAGAATGCCCGATCATGTAATTCGGTTTCACGCTAACAGCATATAGAGTATCCACCAGACCGATATATGTAACAATTATTCGAAATTATTCATTTAAAAAATAAAAAAAATAAACACTGCTGAAGGGGAAACATCAGGTATATTATTACTTGTATTGCTGCTATTCCCAGAAAGCAGTTTATAATATTATCATATATTGTTGGATTTTTATCGCATTTAATATGCACAATATTGTAACCTCGAGGTCGTAAATCTACATCACATTTTTGTATTGCTTCGGCAAAGATTGGTATTCTCATTAGTGATTCACCTAAAATAGAAATTTACATTTAATATATACGTGCGGAAGGGAGACAGAGAGAGAGAGAGATAAAGAGAGATAGAGAGAGAGAGAGGGATGTACCTTTTTTTTTTAATTTAATTATAAAGTTTATAATACCCATTCCATTCCATTGTGTTCCTATCCCCGTAAAAACGAACAAGATCTCTCGAGATTGAACTGACGAATTAGCTTGAACCATCTCTATCGATTTCTCTGAATCAGCTGATTCAAAATCTGGAATTACTGTAAACCCACAATACAGAGAATTAGGAAATGGTTTCTCAGTAATATCAGTAATTAATTGAGCCAGTTCATCATCTCCTCTTCTCGAATTTAACTAAACACAAATAGAATTTAATTCACGATCATTTGGCCTAATCAGTTCGGTTGTAAAATAAATATCTTACAATATTAAAGATTGACGATATCATTTCCTGAGTTCGACAAGAAGCTACAAAAGTCGTGGTATATTATCAGGTGAAAGTTTTCTCCTTTGCTTTTTTTTTGAATGACGTTTTAGGATAACGTGAGAGAAGGAACCGTATAAAGCGGCTGTGTTAACAGCAGCGTAACAATCCGTCCAAGGTGTTGGTTCTGTAATTACTTTTACGCGTCCATCCTGAAGGCATTGGGCCTCTTCTGGAGGCTCAGAATAATGAAGATTCGGAGGTATAATTTCAGTCTCCATAGCAATTAGTACCTAATAATAAAAATAAACAAATGTGAAATATTAAACCAACTTAGCGTTGTTTTATATTTAATTTTGTCTTTTCAGAAAATTTACCTTAATTATTGAGTTTATTGCATTATTTGATATTGCGTTACTAATGTTTGACTTAACAGATCCTATTAAAAGAAGATTAGAAAGACTTCGATCTTGACCATAAACGAGATCTATTGCCTTTAATTCTTCGAGATCCATCGATTTGATTGCTGTAACATCAGCCTCGATGTAAGTTACGTCGCTTGGCCTTAGACCGCAGTGTTTCAATGTCTGTTTTATTATTTAAACCTGAGATTCAGCTGTGGGAAATAGACAAGTGTTTCTCGGGATTGCTTCAGTGTGCATAACACAAAGATTAACGACCTCGGCATAAACTCGCTTTGCATTTTTTGCTCTTTGAAGGAAAATTGTTCCTTTTGAGTCGCTTCTCGAAAATCCTGACGCTTTTTTACCAAAAGATCTATTTACCCCGTCCGTTGACAACAAACCTAAATAATGGAATGCACAAAACAAAAATAATTTATAAATTACGTAAAAATTCAAATTGCTGTTCTAAGACTTTTATTATCATTGAAATGTAAAAAATATAAGAAAATGGCCTTTTTTTTACATGCAAGAACAGAAATTAATTATGTCTAGTATACTCTTATTTTACCTAAATCATACAGTTGGTAGATGTTTGGGGAAGTAAGCTTAATTTACCACCACTAACAATCGCGTAATCGCAATCTCCAGCTTTTATAGCTTCGTACGCTTTTTGAATTGCTATGAACATGATGTGCTGGTTGAATCGATAGTGCAGCTTGAGCCAGTAAAACCCATGAAAACGAGATCAGGTTTGATAGCAAACCACGGCAAAACCCAAGTAGACTATATCCATTTTACTAGAATGAATATAGAAATAATTGCACATCGAATAATTTTACCTTTACATGAAAGCTATTAGATTAATCTAATTACTTACCTGACCTATTTGGTCCATGAGATAACTATCACCCTCAAATAAACTCAATAGCCCGTAAACATTGGTTTTTTTGTTCCGTAGCTCTACAGGATTAATTCCAGCATCAATGACCGCTTCAAATGTAACTTCCATTGCCATTCTTATTTCTGGCGCTATTACTTGAGAATGTAATGCATTATTTCCAAAAAAAAAGTTATCAAATTTAGATAAATTAGAAACTCTTCCTAAACGCGATGGTACTTTAGACGAATGACCTAAAAAATAATAATTAATTGAATCAAAAATAACGCACATTATAACATTTTAGTTCTGTATGAAATATAATTGAACATATTTTTACCAAATTTCCATCTTTCACAAGTCTCAGATATGCAATCTTCTCCATTTAATAGATTTTCCCTTCAATCATTGATATTGTCACTCTTTAGAAATTTTCCTGATATTCCAGAAATTACCACAGAATTTTCTTCTAAACCTTCAAGTTTCATATTTGATAAATGTACCTATACGAGCAAAACTATTAGCTAAACATTCGTTTGTCCAATAAAGCTATTCAGTGTTGCTGCTACTTATATATCCTTACGGATGACTGTAATTAAAATGGTTAAGTATAAAATTTGCATATGGATGCATTGTTATTGTACTTTTTAAAATAAAATATTTAATAAATAGACTAGCGATGACGTGTTAATTATAATTGTTTTTGTCTAGACAAATTAAATTTGCATGGAATGTATAAGGAAATGATTCGACCGTTTTTGATCTTTCTAATCATGGAACTTGGAACAGTGACAAGGTGGAAAAATTTTTTCAAGATCCTATAAATCCGTAATACCGACGTAAAAGGGTATATATTTCCCTTTAATATAACTCTTTTTATAATACTCATTGAACATTTATAATTGATGACCAAAGTTTGTGAATATTCTACTTGAGAATTAAAACATTTTATTATATATTGAAGAGAAATAAATCGCAAATAATACAATTAAAAAGTTTTAATTATAACCTCTATTAAAATTTAACAAAATCATTAGTTTAATCAAATAGTTAAACCTAGAAAACAAATCTCCAGTTTTAAGTATTGCACTCTAAAGTACAATTAACAAGCATTCAATTAGAATGTATAGAACAATGATGCAATAGTACTGTTTAGAAAATTTATGAGATTTTTGAAGAGTAACAATAACAGTCAGTTTATAGAAAATTCAAAAAATGAACAAAATAAAATTATTTTACCAAAGTACATTAGGTAACTATAAATATATTTATTAAATATGTTTTTCTTTTAAATTGCGCAAATACAATTTTGTACGTTCCTATTTTTAATTCATCTAGTTTTTCCCTGTTTAACCTATGATTATTTTCTTCATATTGTAAACTCCCCAGCACATAAGATTTCATAAAGCCGACAAAACTGAACTAACTAACTCCTACCCTCTAATGTCCGACTGCCCTTTTATACTTTTCCGTCGAACAACGGAGCATCGGCCCCCCTCCACGGGTGACGCATACAGCCTATGTTCTTCACATTTAATCTTAAGAATATCGATGCTTAATCAAACATCCACACGCACTCACACTAGTGCAGGCGCCAACGTGCACGAACCTGCATGAGACGTTTACAATATACTAAATCTCCTATATTAAATTTGTGATGTCTTCTGTTCTTATCAGATATTTTTTTATTATGTTCATCTGTTTTTATCGTGTTTTTTAGAGCAATTTTCCTCTCTCTGAGTAGATCCTCATGCGTTTTTGTGTATTTTAGTTCTTCAGGAATTATTGCTCTCTTTGTGCCTTCTAGTAAGTATTGTGGGGAGAATCCTGTCACTGTGTGTTCGGTTTTATTATATTTTGCTACACATTCATGTGCTATTGTAGTCCAAGCAGTTTTTCCTCTTTTCTCATTTATCTTACATCTAATCTTGTTTATTATGGTTTGATTTAACCTCTCATTTATCCCATTAGAAAAAGGTGTATTCACTGCAGTAAATGTAAATATAATGTTTTTTCTGTTTAAGAAGTTTCTAAATTCTTCTGAATTAATGCCCGGATATTGGTCTGAAAAGATCATACCTATTTTGTTGTCTGCTGTTATATTTTGTATTAATCGGATGAAATCGTTTGCATTTTGAGTTCTTGATGTTAGAATATGAGCATATCTCGTGAAGTGGTCGACAAGCAACTGTAAATAATTTTTTGTTGAACGGGAGCCTCCGAATCCTCCAATCGTGTTTATAGAAACTATCTCATGCGGATAAGTATCCGGACCCAAATGTGATGTCAATCCAATTTTATGTCCTCCTCTCGATTTGTTCTTTATTTTCACAATTTTTTTTATATTTTGATCCAGATTCTTTGCTACAAAAATGGTTTGATTTTTGCTCTCATTTGTTTTGTTCCTATATGACAGTAAAGCGAATGTATTTTCTTTATAAATTCTTTACTGAAACTTTCTGAAAGAATAATTTTTTCTTTTTCCCTATTTTTTTATAATAAATTTTGTGTTTAAAAATCAGCGTATCTTTAGCATTTTGTATATCAGTGTTGTACTTTTGATCGCATTCGATCTCCCCACTTTTATAAAATTAACAGTTTTCAAAATTTCATCTTCATTTTCATGAGATTCTAATACCAGGTTTCGGCTTAAACAATCTGCCTCTAAATTGTGTTTCCCTGGACTGTACTTAAGGTTAAAATCATATTGCGATAAGTCATACATCATATCTCCTAATTCTTCATCTGTCCTAGTTTTAATGTTCATATTTTCTAAGGGCTTATGGTCCGAGTATACCGTAAATTTTTTCCCGATGAGCTAATGTTGCCAATATTTTATTGCTTCTTTATTGCCAAGCATTCTATATGAATTGCTTTTTTTCTATTCTGAACTTCATTCAATTTTTTCGAAAAATATGCCACTGGTTTTTGTTCCCCATTTGATTGTGTTTGCTTCAAAACGGCTCCAACACCTTGCAAACTCGCGTCGGTGTAAATACATATTGGGAGACTTGGATCAAAAATCGTTAAAACTGGCTGGGAGCATAGTAGTATTTTCATATCATTAAGTGCCTTTTTGCATTGTTCCGATCAAATGAACTTTTATTCCTTTCTTAACAAATTATGTGGTGGTTCCAATCCAATCGAAATATTCGGCAATATTTTTCGTAGAAATTAATTTTTCCTAAAATTTGACGAACATTCTTTCTTGTTTTAGGTGTAGGAAAATTTTTTATGGATATCAAATTATCTTTCAGTGGACTGATTGAGTTGTTTTTTATTATATGGCCCAAATATTTGACGGAATCTGCGGCAAAAAGACATTTGGAAAACTTTAATTTAAAGTCCTCATCCATAATTGCTTGTAATAATCGTGACAAATGATCTATGTGCTCTGTAAAATCTCTAGAGAAAACCAAGATGTCATTAATGTAATTTACACAAAAATCAGCAAATTTTTGTTTTCTTATTATGTTACTTAAAATTCTTTGGAAAATTGCTGGTGCTGTTTTCAAACCAAATGGTAAGCACGTCTATTGGTAATGTCCCTCTATGGTTACAAAAGCTGTTTTCTGCCTATCTGCAATCTTCAAAGGAATCGACCAGAAAGCCGAGTTTATGACGAGTGTCAAAAATAGTTAGCAATTTCTGGTCTTAACTATAAGATCTTCCATCAGCGGAAACAGTTGCGGTTAAGGGATAACTATTTTGTGTAGTTTCTGAAAATCTATGCTTAACCTTTCTCTTTTTTCTTCATCTTTATTAAATGCCAAAGTCACTGAAGCCGCAAACTGACTATACGATTCCTTGATCAAGTTTTTCTCTAATAATTTTGTAATTTGTTTTTCTATCTCTTTTTTATCTTCTATGGAACATCTGTATGGTCTTTTGTAACAATATTTATTAATTATTAGGTCTATGTGAGCTTCATAATCTCTAACCCTTCCTACATCATATTTATCTCTAGCAAAAACTGTTTTATGTTTATCAATCAACTTATCAATTTCAATTTGTTGTTTAATTTCTAAATGATTGGTTGATATCTGAAATTCACTTGTATCTATATGTTCATTAATATTTTCTTTTTCTCTTTTTGGATTGTCCTTTGAGCTTTGTTGATTTATTTTGTTTTTGATTTTATCTTTAGGGATAACCTGAATTTTTTGAGTTATTTCCAATCTCTCATTCTGAGTTAGTAGGAATTTTTTTATACAGTCTAATCCAATTAAAAAATCATATTTAAAATTTTTTTTATCAACTACTAAAACATCCATTTCCTCTTCAATTTCAAAAATTTTTACTTTTAAGGTGACCATACCATCTATCTTTCTCACACCATTAATCGTTGTTAAACCTACATTTCTTCTGCTACTAAATCTTTTCTTTGTTATGTTTCATAGTTTTGAATTTATCAACGAGACATTCGAGCCGGAATCATAAATACCTATAACCTTGATAGTGTCGTTTAACAAAATATTTATCTTGATTAATGGTTGTAATATTAGTTTTTTTTATTGACATCACTCAATTCCAATTCTAATTCGGAGTTATTTATGTATTTGATTCGCTCTTTCTTTCTCTGTTCGTTTTCTTTGTCTTTGTACCAGCATAACGATTCTGGATGGAAGCGATTGCTTTTATTTCTCTGTTCGCAAATCGTACATGGTTTGCGACTATTAGGTCCATCTTTAGGTTTTTTTTCATAATTAACAGTAGTCTTCCTCACTACATTTTTTATCACATATTCTAGGCCTCTAATCTCGATGGGCAGGTTTTCGACCGTTATTATTTTCTATCTATCTATTCTATTCCTTATGGAATTTGGTAATCCTACCACAATAAGATTAATTTAAGTAGTTACTTTTATTTTCTTATCAGTCTGTAATAAAAGGTTATGTTTTCGCACCGCATAATCCAACAATGAACCGGATAAATATTTATATGACATCGCATTAGTATCTGGAAGCCACCCTTTGTCCGCGTAAACTTCGCAAAATTTTTCTTTCCATTGCGACCACTCTGACTGTATCGTTAGATTATAAGCATTGCATTATACCAGTCCATACATCCGTCTTCTAGAAACAATCTACATATCTCAATTTTATCTATATCGTCTTATATATCGTTTTAAATACCTAATCGAGTACATTCGCGTTAAAACGTATCCATCCATTCAGTTAATTAAAACTTTTACCTGAAAATTTTTCTAATACAAACTTTTCTGATAATTTTTTATATTTTGTTTTCCCGAATTTTTGTTCCCTTGTTGTTTTTCCAATTCCTCCCAGATCTTTGTAAACATTTCTCCCGGCAGGTTTAGTGGTTACGTAGCCGGTGTTTCCGTCAATATCTCTTCCAATACGTAGTCTTTAAATACCATATTTCCCTCTTCGTCTCTGTATAATCTACATATATCCGTTGGTAATTTAATATTCATATTTCGAGTTTGTCCTCTTTTATTTACCGAATTTTGTATTTGTTTATATTCTATTGTTGATGCCAGCTTCTTATGGTGCTCCATCAGCTGATATTGCTCAGGCATAGCATAACTTTTATTGTCCTGTGTTGTTATTTTCGTCAGAGATATCACGTTTGACTTTTGATGGTTGGGATGTGCTTTTTAATAAATGTAAATTTTAAACTGTCCATCTCAGCTAATTGTATTTTTTTCTTAATTAGCAATAAAAATGTTGTTTTACCAGGTATATTCTATATGGTTCTTATAGGGATGATGTCTTGGAAATATAACTTCCTTGAGTTTCTGCAAATAAGAGTCTCTCTCGATTATTTTATTAACATTATTTACACTAAACTACATTATCTGCATTGTTTTACATTGTAAAAATACAAATTACACTTGAAACCACACTATGTACATCAGTTGCATTACCTGCAAATAAGAGAAACAATATTTACAGCTAATTTTCACTCTTATTTTATTGTCTTATTACTAGCTTTGGAATTTGAAATCTAACCGTCTTTGCTTAGCAAACTACTAACCGTTCCTATATTTTCAGTCTCGTTAATAACGTTCCCGAATCTTTCTAAACCTAATATGCCTGAGCGTCTTAACTGTAAGACAGCAGCCAATTTAAATTATTAGTAAAGGTGACGAAATATAAATAGTAATATTTCGTTACATATATAATATATCGATCGATTGAAAATATTTTTCCTTTCTTTTTATTTGTTAACTTAATAAAAAATAGTTTTTAGTAGTTATTTTCTCATACTTTCAATCCTCCCCCTTTTAACCTGGTCACGCTATGAATATATATGTAAGCTTTGTATACATGTGCTTGTGTATTGAGTGATTAGCTGTTTGGATGTGGCGCAATACATCGGATAAACAAAAACATTAGAGAGATAGGAAGGGAGAGACAGTTGTTGTATAAATCTTGCAGGAGTGACAGTCTTTAAATCTGGCAAGACCGTCTTAGAAGTTTAGTAGGAAAATCTTGTAAATTAAATTTAATTAAAAACGTACTAAGATTGGTATCGATTAATAGAGAAACGGGAGAATAAACTTTTAATTGTTGATTCTCTTATTTTTAGGTCAGTTGACCACGTGTAAATATTGTAAAATTATTAATCAAATTTATTATGTTTAAATAAATTACTCCTATTTTTAGACGAACCTAATTGTTGTTCTTACTCTCAACAAATTAAGGATTAAAAACATATTATATATATATGTAAGTTTGGGGATAAATCAAAACTGTAAGGCGACTCGCTAGATGGAGCTGCTTGACACTCAGACCAAGCTCAAGTCGCCAGGCCGCGGCACTTGAGAGTCGTAACTACGTGAGACGAGAAGTAAACTCGTAGAGATATTTTTGTTATATTCATTTATTATTTTAGTTTAATATTTTAGGTTTATTATATATTATATATCGTTTATTATTTATTATTTAAGTTATATTCGTTTTAATCATAATAAAAGAAAGCTGTACATATTGTTGATTCAGTTTCAACTTAGCATCAACCGTTGTACTAATTATTCAACCGTAGTTACCATCACTACCAAGACAAAGAAATTGTCTTATAAATCAACAATAAAAAAAATGGCTGTTGTTCGAGCAAGATTATGCTTTGTCTCAGAGGCATTAGACATTAAGACCACCATTTTGAGAGTTCGTACGATTTAATTAGAAGGAGAGGACACTACCTATGAATTCCCGGAAAATTTTTCAACGAAAGAGAAACATCGAGACCTTTTCGAAACCGGAATCGTGAAAAAAATAGGCAAGAGTTTGAAATCACGGGGAAAGTTCCGGAAGGTGTGGATGTCTCTTATAAATGATCTCAAAAGTCGTTACTTGGATGAGAGGGTAACGTATGTTACGACGGTATTATTTGGATTAGTGTCGGGCATATGCTGATCCTAGCTCCGTTTCTCCCCATAACCTTGAAACCTTCCCGTATGAAATATCACGTCGCGAATAAAGAACATGGTTCTTGATAAATATTTTGGAAAAATCAGAACGCGGATACATTTATAGATCAATTTGTGAGTGAGTGCACTCGCATAAATTGTAGAGAAGAGAATTACGCTGAGACGTTGCGTTTTTTTTGGAGGGACTGGCTTTTTACTGGTTCCAAAGTTTTCTGAAGACTAATAAGATTACACGACCATGGGATCATTGGAAGAATTCCTTTCTAGATACTTTTGAAGTGATAGGGTGGCCAGAATAAAATATGCATACGATTTCGATATTAAACGGATCACTATTAGAATACGCGCTAAAAAAGAAACCTACTTTTAGGCACAGACCCAATATTAGAAAATACTCAAATAAACCTAATCGTTTTGGGGTACCAGAAAAAATACTACAGCACATATCCAGGAAGGAATTGAATACAATGATAACCTTATGTCACGCTTAAATCACTTAGAGGTCTTATAGAGATAGAAAAAAAAGAAAAACAAAAATTCCAGAGAAATTAAATCAGATAGGAAACCTTGCTCTTATGCATAAAAAGGGTGTTTCCAAACAGATATCATCAAGAAGATGTGTTGGCTAAAACTATCAGATAAAGAAAAACGAGAAATGACAATAAAATAATAAATCACGAGTATGGAAGAGAGCGTAGCGTTTTCGGACGAGTCAAAAACGGAGTGCGATCCAACTTATTGAGATTAAATAGGCATCGAATAATGCCAGTCCTGCGGTAAGGACTCGGAGCAAAGTATCATTATAAATTACATACAG